>NC_092152.1:6313313-6373313 GCF_045791955.1 Oncorhynchus clarkii lewisi
GTGCCAAACTTGTAGCGTCATACCCAAGAAGACTCGAGGCTGTAATCACTGCCAAAGGTGCTTCAAGAAAGTACTGAGTAAAGGGTCTGAAAACGTATGTAAATCAGATATTAAATCAGATTTGTAATTTATAATTACCTTGTTTCTTTTCTTCTAAATAACAGTTTTTGCTTTGTCATTATAGGGTTATGAGATGTCATTATAGGGTTATGAGATGTCATTATAGGGTTATGAGATGTCATTATAGGGTTATGAGATGTCATTATAGGGTTATGAGATGTCATTATAGGGTTATGAGATGTCATTATAGGGTTATGAGATGTCATTATAGGGTTATGAGATGTCATTATAGGGTTATGAGATGTCATTTCGGGGTATTGTGATGTCATTATAGGGTTATGAGATGTCATTATAGGGTTATGAGATGTCATATTGGGGTATTGTGATGTCATTATAGGGTTATGAGATGTCATTATAGGGTTATGAGATGTCATTATAGGGTTATGAGATGTCATTATACGGTTATGAGATGTCATTATAGGGTTATGAGATGTCATTTTAGGGTTATGAGATGTCATTATAGGGTTATGAGATGTCATTATAGGGTTATGAGATGTCATATTGGGGTATTGTGATGTCATTATAGGGTTATGAGATGTCATTATAGGGTTATGAGATGTCATTATAGGGTTATGAGATGTCATTATAGGGTTATGAGATGTCATTATAGGGTTATGAGATGTCATTATAGGGTTATGAGATGTCATTATAGGGTTATGAGATGTCATTATAGGGTTATGAGATGTCATTATAGGGTTATGAGATGTCATTTCGGGGTATTGTGATGTCATTATAGGGTTATGAGATGTCATTATAGGGTTATGAGATGTCATATTGGGGTATTGTGATGTCATTATAGGGTTATGAGATGTCATTATAGGGTTATGAGATGTCATTATAGGGTTATGAGATGTCATTATAGGGTTATGAGATGTCATTATAGGGTTATGAGATGTCATTATAGGGTTATGAGATGTCATTATAGGGTTATGAGATGTCATTTTAGGGTTATGAGATGTCATTATAGGGTTATGAGATGTCATTATAGGGTTATGAGATGTCATTATAGGGTTATGAGATGTCATTATAGGGTTATGAGATGTCATTATAGGGTTATGAGATGTCATTATAGGGTTATGAGATGTCATATTGGGGGTATTGTGATGTCATTATAGGGTTATGAGATGTCATATTGGGGGTATTGCGATGTCATTATAGGGTTATGAGATGTCATATTGGGGGTATTGTGATTTCATTATAGGGTTATGAGATGTCATATTGGGGGTATTGTGATGTCATTATAGGGTTATGAGATGTCATATTGGGGGTATTGTGATGTCATTATAGGGTTATGAGATGTCATATTGGGGGTATTGTGATGTCATATTGGGGGTATTGTGATGTCATATTGGGGGTATTGTGATGTCATTATAGGGTTATGAGATGTCATATTGGGGGTATTGTGATGTCATATTGGGGGTATTGTGATGTCATATTGGGGGTATTGTGATGTCATTTTGGGGTATTGTGATGTCATTTCGGGGGTATTGTGATGTCATATTGGGGTATTGTTTGTAGATTGATGAGGGAATCAAAAAGTATATATATTTTAGAATGAGGCTGTAACGTAACAAAATGTGGAAAAAGTCAGAGGGTCTGAATACTTTCTGAATGCCATTGTTTAGAGGTACCAGATGTCATTTTTTAACATTTTTTATTATTATTAATTCATCCTTAAATAACTAGAATGTTAAATCATATACACAGCTGGTCTCACCTCCCGCTCCACCCGCTTTCTCCTGTTGTACGATTTACAAACACGCTCAACTGTTCTGGGAAACTACGGTAAGCTTCATAATGTAAAATAATATAAACAGGTGAAAAATGAAGAATCTGGGTCTGCTTTATCTGCTAACATACTCCACAAGTTTACCGCAGGTAGTAACTTAAAAAGTCCCTACAAATGTTCAAACGTATTGCTATTTCCAAATACCCCGATCTGAAACCCGATTCATCTATTTGTTTTTCTTACATGTACAAAACTGTAGAGAGGAGTCCAGAAAGTAGTTCCTTCCACACTCCAGCACACAGCGACCCCGCAGGGTGGCATAGGGAGGCTGGCACCGCCCACACTGACCTGGGCCCTGGCATCCCTCACACTGCTCATCACAACCTGGCACAGACAGATAGAGAGCCAAAGAGAGCGAGAGAGATAGACGAGAGTGAGAGACGAGAGTGAGAGACGAGAGACGAGAAACGAGAGAAAGACCGAGAGAGAGGGTGGGGGGGAACGAGAGAGAGGGGTGGAGAGAGAGGGGTGGAGAGAGAGACGAGAAACGAGAGAGAGGGTGGGGGATGAGACACGAGAGAGAGAGAGTTAGGGGGGAGACGAGAAACAAGGGAGAGAGAGGGGGGGAGATGAGAAAGAGGGTGGGGGATGAGAAACGAGACAGAGAGTGGGGGATGAGAAACGAGAGAGAGAGAGGGGGGGACGAGAAACCAGAGAGAGGGTGGGGGATGAGAAACAAGAGAGAGAGAGAGGGGGGGGAACGAGAAACGAGAGAGAGGGTGGGGGATGAGAAACGAGAGAGAGAGAGGGGGGAGATGAGAAACGAGAGAGAGGGTGGGGGATGAGAAACGAGAGAGAGAGAGTTAGGGGGGGGACGAGAAACGAGTGGGAGAGAGAGGGTGGGGGATGAGAAACGAGAGAGAGGGTGGGGGATGAGAAACGAGAGAGAGGGTGGGGGATGAGAAATGAGAGAGAGGGTGGGGGATGAGAAACGAGAGAGAGGGTGGGGGATGAGAAACAAGAGAGGGTGGGGGATGAGAAACGAGAGAGAGAGAGGGGGGAGATGAAGAACGAGAGAGAGGGGTGGAGAGAGAGGGGTGGAGAGAGAGACGAGAAACGAGAGAGAGGGTGGGGGATGAGACACGAGAGAGAGAGAGTTAGGGGGGAGACGAGAAACAAGGGAGAGAGAGGGGGGAGATGAGAAAGAGGGTGGGGGATGAGAAACAAGAGAGAGAGTGGGGGATGAGAAACGAGAGCGAGAGAGAGGGGGGGACGAGAAACAAGAGAGAGGGTGGGGGATGAGAAACGAGAGAGAGAGAGAGGGGGGGAACGAGAAACGAGAGAGAGGGTGGGGGATGAGAAACGAGAGAGAGAGAGGGGGGAGATGAGAAACGAGAGAGAGGGTGGGGGATGAGAAACGAGAGAGAGAGAGTTAGGGGGGGGACGAGAAACGAGTGGGAGAGAGAGGGTGGGGGATGAGAAACGAGAGAGGGTGGGGGATGAGAAACGAGAGAGAGAGAGGGGGGAGATGAGAAACGAGAGAGAGGGTGGGGGATGAGAAACGAGAGAGAGAGAGTTAGGGAGGGGAGATGAGAAACGAGGGGGAGAGAGAGGGGGGAGATGAGAAGCAAGAGAGAGGGTGGGGGATGAGAAAGGAGAGAGAGAGTTGGGGGGAGACGAGAAACGAGAGAGAGAGAGAGAGAGAGAGGGGGGGAGATGAGAAACGAGAGAGAGAGAGAGGGGGGGGAGGGGGGAGAGACGAGAAACGAGAGAGAGAGAAAGAGGGGGGGATGAGAAACGAGAGAGAGAGAGTTAGGGGGAGACAAGAAACGAGAGAGAGAGACGAGAAACGAGAGAGAGAGAGAGAGAGAGAGAGTTGGGGGGGGCAGAGATGAGAAACGAGAGAGAGGGGGGGGAGATGAGAAACGAGAGAGATAGGGGGGGGGAGATGAGAAACGAGAGAGGGGGGGGGGGAGAGATGAGAAACGAGAGAGAGAGAGAGAGAGAGAGAGGGTGGGGGATGAGAAACAGACATTATATGTTAGAAGGTATAACCGGCTTAGAACATTCAATGACAAACATTTAATAAAAAGTGAAATGATCATTCTATTCAGGCACGTACTGAGGCATCTCTCTCCATCCTGGTAGGACCCTGAGGAGCAGCCCTGGACACAGAGTCCGTCCTGCAGAACATGTCCCTCCATACACTGCAGGCAGTCAGTACGCAGAGGACCCTTACACTCATTACAGCTCCAGTCACACTCTGGAAGGAGGGAGGGAGGGAGAGAATCACACTCTGGAAGGAGGGAGGGAGAGAGAATCACACTCTTGAAGAGGGAGGGAGAGAGAGAATCACACTCTGGAAGAGGGAGGGAGAGAGAGAATCACACTCTGGAAGAGGGACGGAGAGAGAGAATCACACTCTGGAAGAGGGACGGAGAGAGAGAATCACACTCTGGAAGAGGGAGGGAGATAGAGAATCACACTCTGGAAGGAGGGATATATATAACACCACTAGATATAACACCACTAGATATAACACCACTAGATATAACACCATCACCTATAAACCACTAGATATAACACCACTAGATATAACACCACTAGATATAACACCATTAGATATAACACCATTAGATATAACACCACTAGATATAACACCACTAGATATAACACCACTAGATATAACACCTCTAGATATAACACCTCTAGATATAACACCACTAGATATAACACCACTAGATATTACACCATTAGATATAACACCACTAGATATAACACCACTAGATATAACACCACTAGAAATAACACCACTACATTATCCCAGACCACCTGGACCCACTTAAATTCCCATAACCCCCCCTGCCTTCAGATCCACAGACGACACAATCTCTATTACACTCCACACTGCCCTTTCCCACCTAGACGAGAGGAACACCTACGTGAGAATGCTGTTTATCGACTTCAGATCAGCGTTCAACACCATAGTGCCCTCCAAGCTCATCACTAAGCGCAGGACCCTGGGACTGAACACCTACTTCTGCAACTGGATCCTGGACTTCCTGACGGGTCGCTCCCAGGTTACGAGGGTAGGCAAAAACACATCTGCCATCTGGTTAGTCTTCTCCTGTACTCCCTGTTCACCCACGACTGCGAGGCCAGGCACAACTCCCACACCATCATTACGTTTGCTGACGACATGACAGTGGTAGATCACCTGATCATCGACGACGACTAGACAGCCTATAGGGAGGAGGTCAAAAACCTGGCAGTGTTGCCAAGACAACAACCTCTCGCCCAACGTCAGCAACACAAAGGAGCATATCGTGGACTACAGGAAACGGAGGGCCGAGCCACGCCTCCATTCACATCAACGAGGCTGTAGAGGATGCGGGTCGAGAGCTTCAAGTTCATTGGTGTCCACATCACTAAGGATCTATCATGGTCCACACACACCAACACAGTCGTGAAGAGGGCACAACAACGCCTCTTTCCCCTCAGGAGGCTGAAAAGATTTGTCATGAGCCCTAAGATCCTCAATCAGTTCTACAGCTGCACCATTGAGAGCATCTTGACTGGCTGCATCACCTGCTTGGTATGACAACTACTAGGCATCCAACCGCAAGGCGCTACAGAGGATAGCGCGTAAGGCCCAGTACATCACTGGGGCCAAGCTCCCTGCCTTCCAAGAACTCTATACCAGGCGGTGTCAGAGGAAGGCCCTAACAATTGTCAAAGAGTCAAACCACATAGACTGTTCTCTCCGTTACCGCACGGCAAGCGAAACTGAAACACCAAGTCTGGAACCAACCGGACCCTGAACAGATTCTACCCCCCAAGCCATAAGACTGTACGGCGAGCGGTCTGGAACCAACAGGACCCTGAACAGATTCTATCCCCCAAGCCATTAGACTGTACGGCGAGCGGTCTGGAACCAACAGGACCCTGAACAGATTCTACCCCCCAAGCCATATGACTGTATGGCGATCGGTCTGGAACCAACAGGACCCTGAACAGATTCTACCCCCCAAGCCATAAGACTGTATGGCGAGCGGTCTGGAACCAACAGGACCCTGAACAGATTCTACCCCCCAAGCCATAAGACTGTACGGCGAGCGGTCTGGAACCAACAGGACCCTGAACAGATTCTACCCCCCAAGCCATAAGACTGTATGGCGATCGGTCTGGAACCAACAGGACCCTGAACAGATTCTACCCCCCAAGCCATAAGACTGTATGGCGAGCGGTCTGGAACCAACAGGTCCCTGAACAGATTCTACCCCCCAAGCCATAAGACTGTATGGCGATCGGTCTGGAACCAACAGGACCCTGAACAGATTCTACCCCCCAAGCCATAAGACTGTACGGCGAGCGGTCTGGAACCAACAGGACCCTGAACAGATTCTACCCCCCAAGCCATAAGACTGTATGGCGAGCGGTCTGGAACCAACAGGTCCCTGAACAGCCATAAGACTGATAACTAGTTACCCGGACCATCTGCACTGACCTTTTTGCGCCAACTCTTTTGACTCATCTCACTGCTGTTACTGTTTATTATCTATCCTGCTGCCTACTAGTCACTTTACCCCTAGCTACATATCTACCTCAATTACCTCGTAACCCTTCACATCGACTCGGTACTGGTACCCCGGTGTACATAGCAAAGTTAAAGTCATCGTGTATTCATTACTCGTGTTATTATTTTTCTCAAAAACAAATGTTTCTCTTTGCATTGTTTGGAATGGCCCGCAATAAATACATTCACAGTTAAGTCTTTTTTTATGAAGCATGTGACAAATAAAATTTGATCTGATTATCCCATTACCTACTCAGGAAGACTGGCAGAGCAGCAAACATCAACAGCTCTAACAGCAACAGGCATTAGGCTAATGCGGATTTTCCCAGAATGCAACGCTGCACAGTCTCGCTACCTCGCCTACATCACTAGGTTCACCCAGGATTTCTCAGGTATTTTCCCAGAATGCAACGCTGCACAGTCTCTGCTGCCTGGCCTACATCACTAGGTTCACCCAGGATTCAGGGGGATTTTCCCAGAATGCAACAATGAACAGTCTCGCTACCTCACCTAAATCTCTAGGTTCACCCAGGATTCAGGGGGATTTTCCCAGAATGCAACGCTGCACAGTCTCGCTACCTCGCCTACATCACTAGGTTCACCCAGGATTCAGGGGGATTTTCCCAGAATGCAACGCCGTGCAGAGTAGAGTGGTACTAGACAGTTCTATTGACTGACTGGCTGCTGAGATGGTAGCAAGCTGTTCTTACACACACACACCTCTCTCCACGGTACTCTGTATCGTAGGTGTGTGTGTGTGTGTGTGTGTGTGTGTGTGTATCTGTGTGTGTGTGTGTGTATCTGTGTGTGTGTGTGAATCTGTGTGTGTGTGTGTATCTGTGTGTGTGTATCTGTGTGTATCTGTGTGTGTGTGTGTGTGTATGTGTGTGTGTGTGTATCTGTGTGTATCTGTGTGTGTGTGTGTGTGTATCTGTGTGTCTGTGTGTGTGTGTGTGTGTGTGTGTGTGTGTATGTGTATGTGTGTGTATGTGTGTGTGTATGTGTGTGTGTTACCTCTGCAGGTGCGCGTGGTGGTGTTGAGGTAGTACTGGTAGGCACAGCTCTCATACCGGCACTCTCCAAACAGCAGAACCTTTCCCGGGTCACGGCACGCCGTACACACGCCGCTCAGCTCACAGGACAGACACTGACCGTCACAGGCTGCATAATGACACAATGTCAGGAGATAAAGAGAGGGTTCAAAAAAATCTCAGCAGACATTGGGGCAATAAACAATGATAGCTGTAGAGTCTAGGTGTACGACTTACCTCTGCAGCGTCTGTCTCTGTCGGCATAGTAACCCAAGGGGCAGGCGGGGCCACAGAGCCCTGAGGTCAGTAGAACGCTGGGGGAGGGACAGGAGGTACAGGACAGAGGCCACTCCCCACTGCAACCCTCACAGGAAACATGGCATCCTGGGAGATAAAACAGAAATACAACTGTATGAACAATATCAACAACAAAACAGTTTCTCCCCAGACTAGGCAAGACATGATTTCACTTCCATAATCAATATCAACAACAAAACAGTTTCTCCCCAGACTAGGCAAGACATGATTTCACTTCCATAATCAATATCAACAACAAAACAATTTCTCCCCAGACTAGGCAAGACATGATTTCACTTCCATAATCAATATCATTAAACCATGCAGACAAATGTGTAATATTTTGTGCTTTTTGCGAGATTTAAAGCACAATTAAATGCATATAAAAATCGAATAATTTCTTAAGGTCAAGGGAAAATGTAGAAGACTAGGCAAGACATGATTTCACTTCCATAATCAATATCATTAAACCATGCAGACAAATGTGTAATATTTTGTGCTTTTTGCGAGATTTAAAGCACAATTAAATGCATATAAAAATCGAATAATTTCTTAAGGTCAAGGGAAAATGTAGAAGACCTCCCCAGGCTATCAATTATGTGATAATAAGATGAATAATGTGACAGTTGAATCACAATCGACGTGAAGGAAATAAAATTCTCGCTTGAATCAATACAGGGAGGAAGGCATTATCAAAATGCTTAATATTGTTTCTCTCCACCTACACTATTGTCTTTGGTGTATGTCTCTGGCAACACTAAAACATTCTGTCATCTCTTCTGACAAGTCCTTCCCTTGTTAACAAATGTTCTCACACAACAGTGGCCTTTGTTCTGTGGTAAATAAGATGTTGTGTTTTAGAAACTGCTGTCACCCTGAGACAAATATCCTACAGACAGAACATCATAAAAACAGATAAAGGGAAATAAGTCTCCCTCTCTCTCTCTCTCTCTCTGTCTCTCTCTCTCTCTTGTTCTCTCATCTCTCTCTCTCTCTCTCTCTCTCTCTCTCTCTCTCTCATCCCTCTCTCTCTCTCTCATCCCCCTCTCTCTCTCTCTCTCTCTCTCTCTCTCTCTCTCTCTCTCTCTCTCTCACTCTCACACTCTCTTTATCCTCAACCCCTCGCTCCCTCCACCTCTCTCTCTCTCCCTCCCTCTCTCTCCCCCTCCCTCCATCTCTCCCTCCCTCTCCCTCCACTTCTCTCTCTCTCTCTCCACCTCTCTCACTCTCTCCATCGCTCCCTCTTTCCCTCATCCTCTTTCCTACCCCCCTCTTTCTACCTCTCTCTCGCTCTACCCCCCTCTCCCCCCCCTCCCTCCATCTCTTTCCTTCTCTTCATCTCTCTCTCTTACTCTCTCTCTCCCTCCCTCCATCTCTCCCTCCCTCTCCCTCCACTTCTCTCTCTCTCTCTCTCCACCTCTCTCACTCTCTCCACCGCTCCATCTCTTTCCCTCATCCTCTCTCTCTACCCCCCTCTTTCTCCCTCCCTCTCTGTCCCTGAAAGGTAAACAGAAAGGAAGGGAGACATTTCAAACGCCATAATATGTCTATTTACTGTGTTGTAACGATGTGGAAATAACTAAAGAACAAAACTGAAAATAATTCAACATAAATATGGGTTGTATTTAGAATGGTTTTTGTGGCAACAGGTAGGGGTCAGAGGTTAGGGTTGGGTTTAGTTTTAGGCTTAGGGGTTAGGGGTTAGGGAAAGGGGTTAGGGGGTTGGGGTTTCGGCATTAGACGTTAGGGTTGTGTTTAGTTTTAGGGTTAGTTTGGGGTTTAGGGGTTAGAGGTTAGGGTTGGGTTTCGTTTTAGGCTTAGAGGTTAGGTTTGGGGTTAGGGGTAAGCGATTAGAGGTTAGGGTTGGGTTTAGTTTTAGGGTTTAGGGAAAATAGGATTTGGAAAATGAATAAAAGCTTTGGACCCCACTTGGATGGTTAAACCAACGTGTGTGTGTGTGTGTGTGTGTGTGTGTGTGTGTGTGTTTGTGTGTGTGTGTGTAAACGTACTCTTACAGGCTCCGTGCCAGGGGTAGTGACCTTGGGGACAGTGGGTGACACAGTGGTCTCCCAGCAACAGGGTCCTAGCAATCTTACACCACAGACACACACTGCCCGTGCCCGTCTGGAGGTCTGCCACACAGCCCTGGCAATTACTGCTGCATTCTGGGAACAGAGAGAGAGAGGGCAAAGGTCACACACAGCAACTTCGAGTAGACATTGCGCGTACACACCGATCTGGTGTCAGTTTAACCTCCCTGTATCCTAACCTTAACCATTAGGGTTATAGAACCTCCCTGTATCCTAACCATTAGGGTTATAGAACCTCCCTGTATCCTAACCTTAACCATTCAGGTTATAGAACCTCCCTGTATCCTAACCATTAGGGTTATAGAACCTCCCTGTATCCTAACCATTAGAGTTATAGAACCTCCCTGTATCCTAACCTTAACCATTAGGGTTAGATGCTAAACTGTCCGTAGACCATGTTTTATGGGAAACCATAGAGATTCAAAAAGAGTGTACCTGTAACTGTTCGTAGACCACATAAAAGAGTGTACCTTCTATATATCTCTATGGGTAGAATAATGACTTGTTCCACCCTTCCCTATCTATCTGTTATCTATCTGTTATCTGATGGTGTAGCTGGCTGCTGTCGCAGGCTGGCAGACACCTTGAGAGAGAGAGAGCGAGGGACAGAGAGAGAGAGAGAGAGAGGGACTGAGAGAGAGAGAGGGACAGAGAGAGAGAGAGAGAGAGGGACTGAGAGAGAGAGAGGGACAGAGAGAGAGAGAGAGAGAGAGAGAGAGAGACAGAGACAGAGAGAGAGAGGGACTGAGAGAGAGAGAGAGAGAGAGAGAGAGGGACAGAGAGAGAGAGAGAGAGAGAGAGAGAGAGAGAGAGGGGGGGACAGAGAGAGAGCGAGAGAGAGAGACAGAGAGAGAGAGAGAGGGACAGAGAGAGAGAGAGAGAGAGGGGGACAGAGAGAGAGAGAGAGAGAGAGAGAGAGAGAGAGAGAGAGAGAGAAAGAGAGAGACGGCTTCTCCCTCCAGGAAATCAATCATTTCCAGGCCCAGAGACAAGTACTAGTCTGTGGCGACCTAAATGCCAGAACTGGACAAGAACCTGACACCCTCAGCACACAGGGGGACAAACACCTGCCTGGAGGTGACAGCATTCCCTCCCCCATATGCCCCCCTAGGCACAATTACGACAACATAACCAACAAAAACGGGTCACAACTCCTGCAGCTCTGTCGCGCGCTGTTTATTTACATGGTAGGTAGGCTTCAAGGGGACTCCTACGGTAATTACACCTATAGCTCATCTCTTGGCAGTTGTACTGTAGACTACTTTATCACTGACCTCAGCCCAGAGTCTCTCAGAGCGTTCACAGCTCACTGACACCCCTATCCGATCACAGCAAAATCTAAAATTCTAAAATGAATGAAAAAATGTGCCCTCAGCAATCTACACAATACCCCATAATGACATCACAATACCCCATAATGACATCACAATACCCCATAATGACATCACAATACCCCATAATGACAACACAATACCCCATAATGACAAATAGAAAACAGCTTTTTTTTTAGAAATTGTAGCTGTGTATTAAACATAGAAAACAGAAATATGAAAACAGAATCCTATGAGATTCTAAATAAATGGAGCTCAGGTGCATCCTGTTTCCATTGATCATCCTTGAGATGTTTCTACAACTTGATTGGAGTCCACCTGTGCTAAATCCAATTTAATGGACATGATTTGGAAAGGTTCACATGTGTCTATATATATGGTCCCACAGTGGACAGTGCTTATCAGAGAAAAAACCAAGCCATGAGGTCGAATGAATGGGAATGGGGGAAACACCCCAAATACAGGTGTGCCAAGCATGCAACGTCATACCCAAGAAGACTGGAGGGTGTAATCGCTGCCAAAGTCGCTTCAACAAAGTAGTGAGAAAAGGGTCTGAATAATTACAGAAATGTGACATTTCAGGTTTTATTTTTTATACATTTGCAAAAAATTCTAAAAACCTATTTTTGCTTTGTCAGTAGGATGTAATGTGTGCAGATTGATGAGGAAAATAAACAATTTAATACATTTTAGAATAAGGCTGTAACGTAACAAAATGTGGAAAAAGTCAAGGGTCTGAATGAAACACACACATTCCTTCCCACAGGGCCGTGGGGTGAGACAGGGATGCAGCTTAAGCCCCACCCTCTTCAACATATATCAACGAATTGGCGAGGGCACTAGAACAGTCTGCAGCACCCGGCCTCACCCTACTAGAATCTGAAGTTAAATGTCAACTGTTTGCTGATGATCTGGTGCTTCTGTCCCCAACCAAGGAGGGCCTACAGCAGTACCTAGATCTGTTCCCAACCAAGGAGGGCCTACAGCAGCAACTAGATCTGTTCCCAACCAAGGAGGGCCTACAGCAACACTTGGGACTTCTGCACAGATTCTGTCAGACCCGACAGACAGTAAATCTCAGTAAGACAAAATAATGGTGTTCAAAAAAGGTCCCGTCGCCAGGACCAAAAATACAAATTCCATCTAGACACTGTTCCACACAAAAAAACTATACATACCTCGGCCTAAACATCAGCACCACAGGTAACTTCTACCACGGTGTGAGCGAGCTGGGAGACAACGCAAGAACGGACTTCTATGTCATCAAAAGGAACATAAAATTCTAGATAAAATCAAATTCAATTTTATTAGTCACATGCCCCGAACACAACAACAACTTACAGTGAAAATGCTTACTGACAAGCCCTTAACCAACAATGCAGTTTAAAAAAAATATAACTAACAATAAGAAACAAAAGTAACAAGTAATTAAAGAGCAGCAGTAAAATAACAATAGCGAGGCTGGGGGGGTACTTGTACAGAGTCAATGTGCGGGGGCACCAGTTAGTCGAAGTAATTGAGGTAATATGTACATGTAGGTGGAGTTATTAAAATGACTATGCGTAGATGATAACAACAAATAGTGGCAGTGGTGTAGAAGGGGGGGGGGGGACAATGCAAATAGTCTGGGTAGCCATTTGATTAGATGTTCAGGAGTCTTATGGCTTAGGGATAGAAGCTGTTTAGAAGCCTCTTGGACCTAGACTTGGCGCTCCGGGTACCGCTTGCCGTGCGGTAGCAGAGAGAACAGTCTATGACTAGGGTGGATGGAGTCTTTCACAATTGTTAGGGCCTTCCTCTGACACTGCCTGGTCTCCCGCCTGTCCGGCGCTGCCCGGAATCTCCCGCCTGTCGGGCGCTGCCGGAATCTCCCGTCCATTCGGGACCCATGGCTAGGGTCCCCAGTCGGAGGTCGGCAGGCGAGGGTCGCTGCTCGTAAAGAGGCCACGGGGGCGGTTGAGGAGGCGGACAAAAACTGTGGTGAAGTGGGGTCCATGTCCCGCGCCAGAGCCGCCACCACAGACAGACGCCCACCCAGACCCTCCCCTATAGGTTCAGGGGCCGGAGTCTGCACCTTTGGGGGGGAGGTACTGTCACGTTCTGACCTTTATTTTCCTTTGTTTTGTCTTTATTTAGTATGGTCAGGGCGTGAGTTGGGGTGGGCAGTCTGTGTGTTTTTCTATGTTTGGTTTCTGTGTTCGACCTAGTATGGTTCTCAATCAGAGGCAGGTGTCGTTAGTTGTCTCTGATTGAGAATCATACTTAGGTAGCTTTTTTCCCACCTGTGTTTCGTGGGTGTTTGTTTCCGTATGAGTGTTTGTCATTTATTGTAGTGTTCTGAGTTTTAATTAAATATCATCATGAACACTTCCCACGCTGCGCTTTGGTCCGATCCTTACTCCTCCTCAGACGAAGAGGAGGAAATCCGTTACACCATCGTTCATCCATATATTTATATGTACATATTCTTATTCCATCCCTTTACATTTGTGTGTTTTAGGTAGTTGTTGTGAATTTGTTAGATTACATGCTAGATATTACTGCACTGTCGGAACTAGAAGCACAAGCATTTCGCTACACTTGCGTTAACTACTGCTAACCATGTGTATGTGACCAATAAAATTTGAATTTGAAATTTGATCAAACACCTTTGGGATGAATTGGAACGCCGACTGCGAGCCAGGCCTAATCGCCCAACATCAGTGCCCGACCTCACTAATGCTCTTGTGACTGAATGGAAGCAAGTCCCCGCAGCAATGTTCCATCAGCTAGTGGAAAGCCTTCCCAGAAGAGTGGAGGCTGTTTTAGCAGCAAAGGGGGGACCAACTCCATATTAATGCCCATGATTTCGGAATGAGACGTTTGACGAGCAGGTGTCCACATACCAGTGCAGTGTAGAGAGAGAGAGAGAGAGAGATAGATAGATAGATAGATAGATAGATAGATAGATAGATAGATAGATAGATAGATAGATAGATAGATAGATAGATAGATAGATAGATAGATAGATAGATAGATAGATAAATAGATAGATAGATAGATAGATAGCCAGAGAGATAGATAGACAGAGAGAGAGAGAGAGATACAGAGAGATTGACAGAGAGATAGACAGAGAGATAGAGAGATACAACGAGATACAGAGAGACACAGAGAGATCAGGTTAAGGAGGGATACAGAGATGAGGTTTTATATATGCCTGTAATTAGCCTGAGTCTCTGCTGGCTCATTCTGTTTCCGTAGATGAGAGGTCTGATGAAAGAGAGGTCTGATGAAAGATTTAGCACCACAGAGAGATCAGGTTAAGGAGGGATACAGAGCTGAGGTTTTATATATGCCTGTAATTAGCCTGAGTCTCTGCTGGCTCATTCTGTTTCCGCAGATGAGAGGTCTGATGAAAGAGAGGTCTGATGAAAGATTTAGCACCAGATACACAGGAGGGCCTGCTTGATACTTTAAATATTAAACGATCCGGGTTAACCACAATATCAGTCAGATTCAGGCTCACCTTGGAAAGGGAGAGAGAAGATAGCAAAGAGAGAGATGTATAAATTAGACTGGGGTAGGAATAGAGCCTTGTGGAACACCTTTTCCTTAGAGATGCCATCAGAAACAACGTAATTAAGATGCCTAGTGTGTAGGTTTGTCTTTTCAGTGCAAATGTTCTTAAACTATATCCTTCCATAAAGCTTCTACATTATAAATCTACTAGAAGGATGGATGCCATTTAATTTTTTCACTAATAGGCCATATGTATGCTTGTCTATAGAATTCATATTTCCATTACAGTGTGAGTTTAAGACAAAGGACATTTCTGTTCCCAGAGGCAGCATGAAACTGTATATTATAACTCAGAAATACACCTTCCGCTATGCAGATAGAAGTAGAAGATGGAAACCCCCACTGATAGGCTCTGTTCAAAAAGAAAATGTCTCTGTTCAAAAAAAAATGTCTCTGTTCAATAAGAAAATGTCTCTGTTCAATAATAAAATTGCTCTGTTTAATAATAAAATTGTTCTTGAAAATAATAAAAAGGCTCTGTTCAATATGAAAAAGGCTAGGTTCAATAATAAAATGGCTCTGTTCAATAATAAAATGGCTCCGTTCAATAATGAAATGGCTCTGAGCCACTTTACCTAGATGGTTGATCTGACAAAAATGACCTAAATCTTGAAAATGACCTAAATCTTGAAGTTCAGATGGGACCCTTTAAAAGGGAGAGAGAAGGAGGGAAAGAGAGAGAGAGAGAGAAAGAGAGAGAGAGAGAGAGAGAGTGAGAGAGAAAGAGAGAGAGAGAGACAGAGAGAGAGACAGAGAGAGAGAGAGAGAGAGAGAGAGAGAGAGAGAGAGAGAGAGAGAGAGAGAGAGAGAGAGAGAGAGAGAGAGAGAGAGAGAGAGAGAGAGAGAGAGAGAGAGAGAGAGAGAGAGAGAGACTGTAGATAAAAAGATAGAGTTGTGGGAAAGTTATATGTCAGCAGGGAGGGTGCTGATATGAGTGTCTGGCCATGCAGAAAAGATGAACGCAGTCTCTCTGTGCCCTAGAAATGCCAGCAGGCATCTTTTATTGAACGCAGTTTGGCTGAGTGGAGGAGAACAGAGAGAGATGAGAGGAGGGGGGTGATAACTCAACTGTTTCAATTTCATGTCAGAAGGAAAACAGTGGGACCATAATCATAAAACGTAATTAAAAATCTGTGGTTTTTTTTTTTTGCTCACATTTCCACCCACATTCACACGCATGCCCTCATGCACACACCAACACACATGGAAAGTGGTCGGTTCCTAACGGGAGAACGTTTCTGTACCGGGACGTTCAGATGGGACTCAAATTGACAACAGAGAAACGGTGATAAGTTTAAACAGACAATTCATCTGGGTATAACGTATACTGAATGAAATATACACAAAAAGCTTTTTTTTCTCTCAAATTCTTGTTTACATTACCATGTTAGTGAGCATTTCTCATTTGCCAAGATAATCTAGCCGTACCAGTCCAGGACCTCCACATCTGGCTTCTTCACCTGGGGGGGGGGGGGGGGGGGGGGGGGGGGGGGGCTGCTGCTGAGGAGTATTTCTGTCTGTAATAAAGCCCTTTTGTGGAGGAAAAACTCATTCTGATTGGCTGGGCCTGATTGGCCTGGGAGGGCAAAGGCCCACCCACTGGGGAGCCAGGCCCACCCATGGCTGCGGCCCCTGCCCAGTCATGTGAAATCCATAGATTAGGGCATAATGAATTTTTTTTTCAACTGACTAATTTTCTTCTATTATCAGTAGAATCTTGTAAATAGTTGCATGTTGTGTTTATATATTTTTTGTTTAGTATAGTTGACTTTCTTTACCAAAATAATGACAAGGGACCGTGAATATTGTCTATGTTTACTGAAATAGAAATAACTTTGATCATCACAAACAGTCAACTTCTCCGTAAAAGTTTCCTAAACTGAGATTTTTCCAGGGGATTGTTTTCAACTTCTTAATAATTGCTTAGAAAAAGATTCACCTAAAAGCCAAACTCCTTCAGACAATGATTGATACAGTGTCAACACACACACACACACACACGTACTACTCACCCTGGCAGAATCCTTGGGGGTGTAAGAACAGTCCAACTGGACAGCTAGTCCTGCAGTAGCCGTTGTTGAAGATGGCCAGGGGGGGGCAGGACGCACAGTCAGCCTGGGATGTACCTGAACACTCCTGGCAGGACGGGTGGCACCCTGGGGGGGGGTTTGGGGTATAGGTTAACAATAGTGTATCATCATCCAAAGGTCAAAGGTCAATGACTGTATTGATTTTTATTTATTATTAATTTATATCTATTTTATTGTATTTTGTATTTTATCAGCCACCTGGCTAGAGCTGTTAGAGTCGTTAGAGCCACTAGAGCCGCTAGAGCCGTTAGAGCCGTTAGAGCCGTTAGAGACGTTTAGAGCCAGTAGAGCCATTAGAGCCGTTAGAGCCGCTAACGGCCATTAGAGCCGTTAGAGCTGTTTAGAGCCGCTAGAGCCGCTAGAGCCGTTTAGAGGTTTACTTCTTCGATATAGGGGGCGCTCTTTTAATTTTGGGATAAAAAAACGTTCCCGTTTTAAACAAGATATTTTGACACGAAAAGATGCTCGACTATGCATATAATTGACAGCTTTGGAAAGAAAACACTCTGACATTTCCAAAACTGCAAAGATATTATCTGCGAGTGCCACACAACTGATGCTACAGGCGAAACCAAGATGACATTTCAAACAGGAAATGCCCCAGATTTTGAAGGCGCTGTGTTCCAATGTCTCCTTATTTGGCTGTGAATACGCCAGGAATGAGCCTACACTTTCTGTCGTTTCCCCAAGGTGTCTGCAGCATTGTGACGTATTTGTCACAGGTGTCACAGGTGCTCGCTTGGTGTCCTCCGTCGAAATTATTGCGTAATCTCCAGCTGCGTGTATTTTTCCATTTGCTTCCGAGGAGAAACCCAACTGCCACAAATTATTTATCATCGAATAGATACGTGAAAAACACCTTGAGGATTGATTCTAAACAACGTTTGCCATGTTTCTATCGATATTATGGAGTTAATTTGGAAAAAAGTTTGGCGTTGTAATGACTGAATTTTCTGATTTTTTTCTTAGCCAAACGTGATGAAAAAAACGGAGCGATTTCTCCTACACAAATAATATTTTTGGAAAAACTGAACATTTGCTATCTAACTGAGAGTCTCCTCATTGAAAACATCCGAAGTTCTTCAAAGGTAAATTATTTTATTTGAATGCTTTTCTTGTTTTTGTGAAAATGTTGCCTGCTGAATGCTAGGCTAAATGCTATGCTAGGCTATCAATACTCTTACACAAATGCTTGTGTAGCTATGGTCGAAAAGCATATTTTGAAAATCTGAGATGACAGTGTTGTTAACAAAAGGCTAAGCTTGTGAGTGAATATATTTATTTCATTTCATTTGAGATTTTCATAAATAGTTAACGTTGCGTTATGGTAATGAGCTTGAGGCTATGATTACGCTCCCGGATACGGGATTGCTCGACGCAAGAAGTTAAGTGCCTTGCTCAAGGGCACAACAGTAGTGGATGGCAGCTGAGTTTTGACCTCAGGGATTCTCATGTGAACGGGAAGAGCATCATTCGGGTCCCTCTTTGAGGAGTAGTATCTGCTGGTGTCATTCCTACTACCTCAGAAACCATTCGATAACCAGATGGTTGGTCAGACAATTGGTTGCTTAGAAAACCAGGCAAAACTAGATACAATCGTTTCCTTCAAATTTCCCAAAATTATTATTGTCCAAAACAGAGACAATAAACCTTCCCATCCGTAGAGGACAGACAGCAGAGATATTAAGCAGATATAAGACAGTTCGCAGGAGGGTCAAATTAGGTTTGAGATGGCAAACAAGGCTTTGCTAATGTGTTGCAGATTGAAGTGACTCCACATTGCAGCCTTCTGTTAATATAATTAAATTGAAGAGTCTTAGGAGAAAGCTGTTACAGCACCGGACTGTGACTTTGTCTGTGTTCCAAATGACACCCTATTCAGCTCCCATATCGCTCTGGTTAAAAGTAGTGCACTATATAGGGAACAGGGTTCCATAGGGCTCTGTTAAAAGTAGTGTACTATATAGGGAACAGGGTTCCATAGGGCTCTGTTAAAAGTAGTGCACTATATAGGGAACAGGGTCCCATATCGCTCTGGTTAAAAGTAGTGCACTATATAGGGAACAGGGTTCCATATCGCCCTGGTAAAAGTAGTGCACTACATAGGGAACAGGGTTCCATAGGGCTCTGTTAAAAGTAGTGCACTACATAGGGAACAGGGTTCCATAGGGCTCTGTTAAAAGTAGTGCACTACATAGGGAACAGGGTTCCATAGGGCTCTGTTAAAAGTAGTGCACTACATAGGGAATAGCATGTCGTCCTTACTTAAAGTACATCAGACTCTTCAAAAAGGAGAAGCAGTTGACCAGAAAACGTCTGAACTGCCGAAGGACTATCCACAGTTACTGAACATGTTTTCTCTCACAAATATGATGTTTCTCTCCATTATTTTTTATTCAGCCTCTGGGAAATGCCCGCTGAATGTCTTTTTTGTTGTTGTTGACATTCGTTATTGAAGGAATAAATCGTATCGACGACTGGCATAGCTTTTCCGTGCTAAACGCTACAATAGCAAACTACGACGGTTTCTTCAACAGCTAGAAGCACTAGGTTGTCCATTTTTTAATCCATTGATGGGTAAAAACAAAAACAGGATGATCAAAGAGCCCAAACAAATAGGGAATTACACAATATTTTTGTATTCAAATTATAATTTGAGACGGGTTCCCTTTCCTCTCATTTGCTTCTTTAAGTGACTGGGTTTGAAAACGTGGGTCTCCTGTGTGTGAGTTCATGTGTGGGGTGGACAGTGTTGGTTGCCCAGGTAATGGAATGCAGACACATTGTAAAAGGTAGGTGTGTGTGCACGTGCGTGTGCGTGCGTGAGCGTGCTTGCGTGTGTGCGTAGAAAAAGGTCTCCTTACCTTGGCAGGTGTTGTCCTGGACGGTGTGTCCTGGGGGACATCTGGAGACGCACTGGCCTTCCTGGAGGACGTAGGGCGGGGAACAGGAAGTACAGTTCTGACTACTTCCTCCTGTGCACTGTAAACAGGAAGTGTGGCATTCTGAAATGGACCCAAGAGAGAGAAAAGAGGTGGATTTAGGTTTGTGACATTGAAACGTAAGCCCATTGATACAGCATTACAAGTCTCCATGAATATACAGACACACTACTACATATGCTGTGGTCTTGTGACAAACTGACACCATTTTGGGATAATGTACAGTACCAGTCAAAAGTTTGGACACACCTACTCATTCAAGGGTTTTTTCTTCATTTTTACTATTTTCTACATTGTAGAATTATAGTGAAGACATCAAAACTATGAAATAACACATATGGAATCAAGTAGTAACCAAAAAAGTGCTCAAACAAATCTAAATATATGTTATATTTGAGATTCTTCAAAGTAGCCACCCTTTGCCTTGATGACAGCTTTGCACATTCTTGACATTCTCTCAACCAGGAATGCATTTCAATTAACAGGTGTGCCTTGTTAAGAGATAATGTAGATTTAATTGCTGCAAAAAACTGTATAGCCTCGTACAGTACAGCCTCGTACTGTATAGCCTCGTACTGTATAGTCTCATACTGGAAAGCCTCGTACTGGAAAGCCTCGTACTGGAAAGCCTCGTACTGGAAAGCCTCGTACTGGAAAGCCTCGTACTGCAAAGCCTCGTACAGTACAGCCTCGTACTGTATAGCCTCTTACTGTATAGTCTCGTACTGGAAAGCCTCGTACTGGAAAGCCTCGTACTGGAAAGCCTCGTACTGTATAGCCTCGTACTGGAAAGCCTCGTACTGGAAAGCCTCGTACTGGAAAGCCTCGTACTGGAAAGCCTCGTACTGGAAAGCCTCGTACTGTATAACCTCATACTATATAGCCTTGTACTGTATAACCTCATACTATATAGCCTCGTACTGTATAACCTCATACTATATAGCCTCGTACAGTATAACCTCATACTATATAGCCTCGTACAGTATAACCTCATACTATATAGCCTCGTACTGTACAGAGACATACACAGGGAAAACATAGGCGTTTTGATTTGTTGTTTATATTTTCGTGTTCTGATTGAAAAAATAAATTATACATCTATATATATAAAAACACATGTCTCTATGTGTATGTCTCTCTGTGTATGTCTTCCTGTGTATGTCTTCCTGTGTATGTCTCTCTGTGTATGTCTCTCTGTGTATGTCTTCCTGTGTGTCTCTCTTTGTGTGTCTCTCTCTGTGTGTCTCTCTCTGTGTATGTCTCCCTGTGTATGTCTCTCTGTGTGTCTCTCTCTGTGTATGTCTCCCTGTGTATGTCTCTCTGTGTATGTCTCTCTGTGTATGTCTCTCTGTGTATGTCTCCCTGTGTATGTCTCCCTGTGTATGTCTCTCTGTGTATGTCCCTCTGTGTGTCTCTCTCTGTGTATGTCTCCCTGTGTATATCTCCCTGTGTATGTCTCCCTGTGTATGTCTTCCTGTGTATGTCTCCCTGTGTGTATGTCTCTCTGTGTATGTCTCTCTGTGTATGTCTTCCTGTGTATGTCTCTCTGTGTATGTCTTCCTGTGTATGTCTTCCTGTGTATGTCTCTCTGTGTATGTCTTCCTGTGTGTCTCTCTCTGTGTGTCTCTCTCTGTGTATGTCTCCCTGTGTATGTCTCTCTGTGTGTCTCTCTCTGTGTATGTCTCTCTGTGTATGTCTCTCTGTGTATGTCTCCCTGTGTATGTCTCTCTGTGTATGTCTCTCTGTGTATGTCTCTCTGTGTGTCTCTCTCTGTGTATGTCTCTCTGTGTATGTCTCTCTGTGTATGTCTTCCTGTGTATGTCTCTCTGTGTATGTCTTCCTGTGTATGTCTTCCTGTGTATGTCTCTCTGTGTATGTCTTCCTGTGTGTCTCTCTCTGTGTGTCTCTCTCTGTGTATGTCTCCCTGTGTATGTCTCTCTGTGTGTCTCTCTCTGTGTATGTCTCTCTGTGTATGTCTCTCTGTGTATGTCTCCCTGTGTATGTCTCTCTGTGTATGTCTCTCTGTGTATGTCTCTCTGTGTGTCTCTCTCTGTGTATGTCTCCCTGTGTATATCTCCCTGTGTATGTCTCTCTGTGTATGTCTCCCTGTGTATGTCTCTCTGTGTATGTCTCTATGTGTATGTCTCTCTGTGTATGTCTCTCTGTGTATGTCTTCCTGTGTATGTCTCTCTGTGTATGTCTCTCTGTGTATGTCTCTCTGTGTATGTCTCTCTGTGTATGTCTCTCTGTGTATGTCTCCCTGTGTATGTCTTCCTGTGTATGTCTTCCTCTGTATGTCTCCCTGTTTATGTCTCTCTGTGTATGTCTCCCGGTGTATGTCTCTCTGTGAATGTCTCCCTGTGTATGTCTCTCTGTGTATGTCTTCCTGTTCTCTGTGTATGTCTCTCTGTGAATGTCTCCCTGTGTATGTCTCTCTGTGTATGTCTCCCTGTGTATGTCTCTCTGTGTATGTCTCCCTGTGTATGTCTCTCTGTGTATGTCTCTCTGTGTATGTCTCCCGGTGTATGTCTCTCTGTGAATGTCTCCCTGTGTATGTCTCTCTGTGTATGTCTCCCTGTTTATGTCTCTCTGTGTATGTCTCCCTGTGTATGTCTCCCTGTGTATGTCTCCCTGTGTATGTCTCTCTGTGTATGTCTTCCTGTGTATGTCTCTCTGTGTGTCTCTCTCTGTGTATGTCTCTCTGTGTGTCTCTCTCTGTGTATGTCTCTCTGTGTACACTATGTCTCTCTGTGTATGTCTCCCTGTGTACAGTGCCTTGCGAAAGTATTCGGCCCCTTTAAACTTTGCGACCTTTTGCCACATTTCAGGCTTCAAACAAAAAGATATAAAACTGTATTTGCACAGTGCTCCTTGGGATGTTTAAAGCTTGGGAAATCTTTTTGTATCCAAATCCGGCTTTAAACTTCTTCACAACAGTATCTCGGACCTGCCTGGTGTGTTCCTTGTTCTTCATGATGCTCTCTGCGCTTTTAACGGACCTCTGAGACTATCACAGTGCAGGTGCATTTATACGGAGACTTAATTACACACAGGTGGATTGTATTTATCATCATTAGTCATTTAGGTGTGTGTGGTGTGGTGTGTGTGGTGTGGTGTGTGTGGTGTGTGTGGTGTGGTGTGTGTGGTGTGGTGTGGTGTGTGTGGTGTGGTGTGGTGTGGTGTGTGTGGTGTGGTGTGGTGTGGTGTAGTGTGTGTGGTGTGGTGTGGTGTAGTGTAGTGTGGTGTGGTGTGGTGTGGTGTGTGTGGTGTGGTGTGTGTGGTGTGGTGTGGTGTGGTGTGGTGTGTGTGGTGTGGTGTGTGTGGTGTCGTGTGGTGTGTGTGGTGTGGTGTGGTGTGGTGTGATGTATGTGGTGTGGTGTGGTGTGGTGTGGTGTATTTGGTGTGGTGTGGTGTGGTGTGGTGTGGTGTGTGTGGTGTGGTGTGGTGTGTGTGGTGTGGTGTGTGTGGTGTGGTGTGTGTGGTGTGGTGTGGTGTGGTGTGGTGTGTGTGGTGTGGCGTGGTGTGGTGTATGTGGTGTGGTGTGGTGTGGTGTGGTGTGTGTGGTGTGGTGTGTGTGGTGTGGCGTGGTGTGGTGTATGTGGTGTGGTGTGGTGTGGTGTGTGTGGTGTGGTGTGGTGTGGTGTGGTGGGGTGTGTGTGGTGTGGTGTGATGTGGTGTGGTGTGGTGTGTGTGGTGTGGTGTGGTGTGGTGTATGTGGTGTGGTGTGGTGTGGTGTGGTGTGGTGTATTTGGTGTGGTGTGGTGTGGTGTGGTGTGGTGTGTGTGGTGTGGTGTGGTGTGGTGTGTGTGGTGTGGTGTGGTGTATGTGGTGTGGTGTGGTGTGGTGTATGTGGTGTGGTGTGGTGTGGTGTGTGTGGTGTGGTGTGTGTGGTGTGGTGTGGTGTATGTGGTGTGGTGTGGTGTGGTGTGTGTGGTGTGGTGTGGTGTGATGTGGTGTGGTGTGGTGTGGTGTGTGTGGTGTGGTGTGGTGTGATGTGGTGTGGTGTGGTGTGGTGTGTGTGGTGTGGTGTGGTGTGGTGTGGTGTATGTGGTGTGGTGTGGTGTGGTGTGGTGTGGTGTGTGTGTTTGTGGTGTGGTGTGGTGTGGTGTGGTGTATGTGGTGTGGTGTGGTGTGGTGTGGTGTGATGTGTGTGGTGTGGTGTGATGTGGTGTGGTGTGGTGTGGTGTGGTGTGGTGTGTGTGGTGTGGTGTGGTGTGGTGTGGTGTGTGTGGTGTGGTGTGTTGTGGTGTATGTGGTGTGGTGTGGTGTGGTGTGGTGTGGTGTGTGTGGTGTGGTGTGGTGTGGTGTGGTGTGTGTGGTGTGGTGTGGTGTGGTGTGGTGTGGTGTGGTGTGGTGTGGTGTGGTGTGTGTGGTGTGGTGTGGTGTGGTGTGGTGTGGTGTGGTGTGGTGTGGTGTGGTGTGTGTGGTGTGGTGTGGTGTGGTGTGGTGTGGTGTGGTGTGTGTGGTGTGGTGTGGTGTGGTGTGGTGTGGTGTGTGTGGTGTGGTGTGGTGTGGTGTGTGTGGTGTGGTGTGGTGTGGTGTGGTGTGGTGTGTGTGGTGTGGTGTGGTGTGGTGTGGCTTTTCCCTTTCCAGACCAGTATTTACTTTTTAGTCTTAAATATGAAAACTAAAATATTCACAATCGCCAATTTTCATAAATTGTAGTTCTGCTCGTTTGAATTTCTCCATTTTAGTGCAGTGATTTCGGCAATTTCTTTGGACCTTTGATTCATTATTTTCCTGTTTTAGGTGTGGTGCTATTAGAAGTATTTGTGATCCTTTAATTCCTCCCCAAATATTTTTTGAATGGTTTTTGGGATGGTGCCAGGTTTCTTCCAGACTTGGCATTATGGCCAAAGTGTTCAGTCTTGGTTTAATCAGACAAGAGAATCTTGTTTCTGATGGTCTGAGTGCCTTTTTGGTGTCTTTTGGCAAACTCCAAGTGGGCTGTCATGTACCTTTTACTGAGGAGTGGCTTCCGTCTTACCATTATACCATAAAGGCCTGATTGGTGGAGTGCTTCAGAGATGGTTGTCCTTCTGGAAGTTTCTCCCATCTCTACAGAGGAACTCTGGAGCTCTGTCAGAGTGACCATTGAGTTCTTGGTCACCTCTCTGACCAAGGCCCTTCTCCCCCGTTTACTCAGTTTGGCCGGGCGGCTCTAGGAAGAGTCTTGCTGGTTCCATACATCTTCCATTTATGAATGATGGAGGCCACTGTGTTCTTGGGGACCTTCAATGCTGCAGACTTTTTTTGGTAACCTTCCCCAGATCTGTGCCTCGACACAATCCTGTCTGGGAGCTCTCAATTCCTTCGACCTCATGGTTTGGTTTTTGCTCTGACAGGCACTGACAACTCTAGGACCTTTATATAGACAGGTGTGAGATGTTCCAAATCATGTCTAATCAATTGAATTTTCCACAGGTGGACTCCAATCAAGTTGTCGAAACATCTCAAGGATAATCAATGGAAACAGGATGCATCTAAACTCAATGTAGAGTCTCATAGCAAAAGGGTCTGCTATTTTATTTGTGTATTATTTGCAAAAATAATGTCTAAAACCCTGATTATGGGATGTTGTGTGTAGATTGATGATTTTAAAAAACAAGTATTTACTCCATTTTATAATGAGGCTGTAACGTTACACAATGTGCGAAAAGTCAAAGGGTCAGAAAACTTTCCCAAGACTCTGTATGTGTTAGTTTGTATAGTAGGTTTAATGATGATAGTGTGTGAACCCCCCTCACACACACACACACACACACACACACATTCCACTCCCCCCCCACACACACACACACAGGGAAAGCTGCTGTGTTCTAACACAACTATTCCCCCCCACACCTTCCACCCCCCCCACACCCCCCACCACAGGGAAAACACTACTGCTATGTTCTAACACAGCTACCCCCCCCCCCCACCCCACACACACCTCCCCCCCCCCCCCCCCCCCCCCCACACACACACACCTTCCACCCCCCCCCCCCCCCCCCCACCACTCTCTACTTGCCTCTGCATGTGTGTTGTGTGTCCAGGTAGAATGGGGCAGGGCATTGGGCCACACACACTCCGTGAGGTAGTGGTGTGTGAGGCGGACTGGTCCGTGGCTGCAGGGCCTGCTCTGGTTTCAGACACCTCAGACAGTCAGAGGACAGGGGACCCACACATGTCCTACAGGATGGGTGGCAGTCTGACGGGACAGAGAACAAACTAAGTCCAACTTTAAAAAATATATTTTTAAAAAGCACTCACACACACAACCTGCAGGATGAGTGGCAGGAATGGTGTGTATATACAGTACATGAATGGAGAAATGAAAGCAGCACTATAGTAGCCCAGACATAGTGAAACCCAGCTATACAACTGGGATATAACGCTCTGTATAATGCTCTGTATAATACTCTGTATAATGCTCTTTATAATGCTCTATATAATGCTCTGTATAATACTCTGTATAATGCTCTTTATAATGCTCTATATAATGCTCTGTATAATGCGCTGTATAATGCTCTATATAATACTCTGTATAATGCTCTTTATAATGCTCTATATAATGCTCTGTATAATACTCTGTATAATGCTCTTTATAATGCTCTGTATAGTGCTCTATATAATGCTCTATATAATGCTCTATATATAGCTCTATATAATGCTCTATATATAGCTCTATATAATGCTCTATATAATGCTCTGTATAATGCTCTTTATAATGCTCTATATAATGCTCTGTATAATGCTCTGTATAATGCTCTATATAATGCTCTATATAATGCTCTGTATAATACTCTGTATAATGCTCTTTATAATGCTCTATATAATGCTCTGTATAATACTCTGTATAATGCTCTTTATAATGCTCTGTATAATGCCCTATATAATGCTCTATATAATGCTCTATATAATGCTCTATATATAGCTCTGTATAATGCTCTATATAATGCTCTGTATAATACTCTGTATAATGCTCTTTATAATGCTCTATATAATGCTCTGTATAATGCTCTGTATAATGCTCTATATAATGCTCTGTATAATGCTCTATATATAGCTCTATATAATGCTCTGTATAATGCTCTGTATAATGCTCTGTATAATGCTCTATATAATGCTCTATATAATGCTCTATATAATGCTCTGTATAATGCTCTGTATAATGCTCTATATAATGCTCTGTATAATGCTCTGTATAATGCTCTATATAATGCTCTGTATAATGCTCTATATATAGCTCTATATATAGCTCTATATAATGCTCTATATAATGCTCTATATAATGCTCTGTATAATGCTCTGTATAATGCTCTATATAATGCTCTATATAATGCTCTATATAATGCTCTGTATAATACTCTATATAATGCTCTGTATAATGCTCTATGTAATGCTCTATAGGCAGAAAAGTTCAAAAGCCAAACTAGTATCATCCTGATGATCCAGTTTGCCTCTAACCCGAACCCAGTCACTTACTGAGGCAGGTCCCATCCTGATGGTACAGTTTGCCTCTAACCAGAACCCAGTCACTTACTGAGGCAGGTCCCATCCTGATGGTACAGTTTGCCTCCAACCCGAACCCAGTCATTTACTGAGGCAGGTCCCATCCTGATGGTCCATTGTGCTTCTAACCAGAACCCAGTCATTTACTGAGGCAGGTCCCATCCTGATGGTCCAGTTTGCCTCTAACCAGAACCCAGTCATTTACTGAGGCAGGTCCCATCCTGATGGTACAGTTTGCCTCTAACCCGAACCCAGTCATTTACTGAGGCAGGTCCCATCCTGATGGTCCATTGTGCTTCTAACCAGAACCCAGTCATTTACTGAGGCAGGTCCCATCCTGATGGTCCAGTTTGCTTCTAACCCGAACCCAGTCACTTACTGAGGCAGGTCCCATCCTGATGGTACAGTTTGCCTCTAACCAGAACCCAGTCATTTACTGAGGCAGGTCCCATCCTGATGGTACAGTTTGCCTCTAACCCGAACCCAGTCATTTACTGAGGCAGGTCCCATCCTGATGGTCCAGTTTGCCTCTAACCAGAACCCAGTCACTTACTGAGGCAGGTCCCATCCTGAGTGTCCAGTTTGCCTCTAACCCGAACCCAGTCACTTACTGAGGCAGGTCCCATCCTGATGGTACAGCCCCTGTCCGCAGGCCTCCAGACACTGGCCCTGGTGGAAGGACAGTCCATGGGTGCAGAGGGAACACTGGGACACAGCGGAGCCGGAGCAGGACCAGCAGGAGCTGTGACAGGCTGAGAGAAGAGGTCAGAGGTCAATCACACTGTAGGAACCTGTTAGGAGTATACAGTTTGTGCAGGGTTTTGGTCCAGCCCAGCACTAATACACATAGTTAACACACATAGTATCAGTGAGGTAGCCTATTGGTTAATAGAGTTATGAAGGGCAGTAAAATCTGCCCCCCCGCCCCCCCCCCCCCAATTTGGTTAAAAGCGGAAGGCAAGATTTGGTTGGACCTTGTCTGCAATTGACTATCTAATAAATGTTTTTTATTTATTTATTTATTTAATGTAAACTCTGTGAGGATGTGCTGACCTCTGCAGTGGCCATGACTGTCAAGATAATGCTGATCCGGACAGTGGGAAATACATTTCCCATGATGCATAGCAGAGCCCGGGGGGCAGCTCATGCAGTTGGGGTTGTCGGGGTAACAGGTGATGCAGGATGAGTCACACGCTGTGGGAATGACACACACAAACAGTCAGACACAATTTAGATTTTACCTTATACAAATGTACTTACAAAACGTACCTCATTCAAACATGTTCTCAGAACATTACTTAATAACCTTCAATAACCTATAATTTCCATTCTCAGAACGTTAATAAAACCTCCCAGGAAAACGTTCAGGGAACCATAGTAAAATGTTCTCAGAATCTCCCTGGAACCACAGTAAAATGTTCTCAGAACCTCCCTGTAACCACAGTAAAACATTCTCAGAACCTCCCTGGAACCACAGTAAAACGTTCTCAGAACCTCCCTGTAACCACAGTAAAACATTCTCAGAACCTCCCTGGAACCACAGTAAAATGTTCTCAGAACCTCAATGGAACCACAGTAAAACATTCTCAGAACCTCCCTGGAACCACAGTAAAACATTTTCAGAACCTCCCTGGAACCACAGTAAAACATTCTCAGAACCTCCCTGGAACCACAGTAAAATGTTCTCAGAACCTCCCTGTAACCACAGTAAAACATTATCAGAACCTCCCTGGAACCACAGTAAAATGTTCTCAGAACCTCAATGGAACCACAGTAAAACATTCTCAGAACCTCCCTGGAACCACAGTAAAACATTCTCAGAACATCCTTGGAACCACAGTAAAACATTCTCAGAACCTCCCTGGAACCACAGTAAAACATTCTCAGAACCTCCCTGGAACCACAGTAAAATGTTCTCAGAACCTCAATGGAACCACAGTAAAACATTCTCAGAACCTCCCTGGAAGCACAGTAAAACATTCTCAGAACATCCTTGGAACCACAGTAAAACATTCTCAGAACCTCCCTGGAACCACAGTAAAACATTCTCAGAACCTCCCTGGAACCACAGTAAAACATTCTCAGAACCTCCCTGTAACCACAGTAAAACATTCTCAGAACCTCCCTGTAGCCACAGTAAAACATTCTCAGAACCTCCCTGGAACCAGAGTAAAACATTCTCAGAACCTCCCTGGAACCACAGTAAAATGTTCTCAGAACCTCCCTGGAACCACAGTAAAACATTCTCAGAACATCCTTGGAACCACAGTAAAACATTCTCAGAACCTCCCTGGAACCACAGTAAAACATTCTCAGAACCTCCCTGGAACCACAGTAAAACATTCTCAGAACCTCCCTGGAACCACAGTAAAACATTCTCAGAACCTCCCTGTAACCACAGTAAAACATTCTCAGAACCTCCCTGTAGCCACAGTAAAACATTCTCAGAACCTCCCTGGAACCAGAGTAAAACATTCACAGAACCTCCCTGGAACCACAGTAAAATGTTCTCAGAACCTCCCTGGAACCACAGTAAAACATTCTCAGAACCTCCCTGGAACCAGAGTAAAACATTCTCAGAACCTCCCTGGAACCACAGTAAAATGTTCTCAGAACCTCCCTGGAACCACAGTAAAACATTCTCAGAACATCCTTGGAACCACAGTAAAACATTCTCAGAACCTCCCTGGAACCACAGTAAAACATTCTCAGAACCTCCCTGGAACCACAGTAAAACATTCTCAGAACCTCCCTGGAACCACAGTAAAACGTTCTCAGAACCTCCCTGGAACCATAGTAAAACGTTCTCAGAACCTCCTTGGAACCACAGTAAAACGTTCTCAGAACCTCCTTGGAACCTAAAAATGAATATTCCCAGAACAAGCTACATTTTCACTTCTGTTCTCAGAATACTTAAAAAAAACATTCAGATTTACCGGTCAGGAAACGCATGACTTCGTTCCCAGAAACGTACTTTCCCACAACTTCCATGGAACCAAATGTGCTAGCTAGGATAACTTCCACTGAGATATTAGAATTCAATATGGCCGCTGGTCAACTCACCACAGAAGATATTGAAACTTGGTGTGTTATTATAACTGTAGGTTCATGCTCACCATAACAGGTGCCTTGTTGGATGTAGAAGCCTGATCCACAGTCTGGGACACAGAGTCCATCTCTGAGCAGGTGGGACGGGTCAGAACACAACACACAGTCCTGCTGGCTCGGCCCCACACACACTGAACAGGATGTATGGCAACCTGAGGAAGGGAGAGAAGTGGGGAAGAGACACAGCGAGAAAGGGAACGAGAGGGAGAGAAAGAGAGGGGGAAGAGGGAGAGAAAGAGAGGGGTTAGGGCGGGAGAGAGAGAGAGAGAAAGGGAGAGAAAGAGAGGGGGTAGAGCGGAAGAGAGAGCGAGGGAGTGAAAGAGAGGGGGTAGGGCGGGAGAGAGAGGGAGAGAAAGAGAGGGGGAGGGGAAAGATAGAGAAAGAGAGAGATAGAGAGTCAGAGAGAGACACAGAGAAACAGAGAGAGAGACAGAGAGAGAGAGAGAGAGAGAGAGAGAGACAGAGAGAAACAGAGAGAGAGACAGAGAGAGAGAGGGGAGAGGGAAATTCATATGGAAGAGAATATGTACTGCTGGCCAATTCCAAATCCACACATGACCATAGCTCTGTTGAGATATCCACATTCAGCACCTCTGTTTGGTTGGGGAAGCAGACCAAGAAGGGAAACAGCAACCAGAGCAGTATTGTCAAGACAACTTCAAATATTCACTGTGATACTGATTTGGTGAAAGAGTGTGTGACTGACTGTGTGTCTCCCATGCCAATAAAGCCCATTTTGAATTGAATTAAATTGACAGAAGGGCGGTAGTTTTAATGAGGGCCAGTAACGCTCACGAGGAGACTATTTAAACAGGGTGAAGGAGTGAGGGCTCTGGGGACCAGATGCTGTCAGAGCAACTCAGGGAGTCCTTTTCATACTGCTCTGTGAGATAACCAGAGGCATTTCTACACACTCCTTACTGACAGGTACAACAAGGGTACACACACACACACACACACACTCACTCACTCACTCACTCACTCACTCACTCACTCACTCACTCACTCACTCACTCACTCTCTCTGTCTCTCTCTCTGTCTCTCTCTCTCTCTGTCTCTCTGTCTGTCTCTCTGTCTCTGTCTCTCTGTCTCTCTCTCTCTGTCTCTCTGTCTCTCTGTCTCTCTCTCTCTGTCTCTCTGTCTCTCTCTCTCTCTGTCTCTCTGTCTCTCTGTCTCTCTCTCTCTCTCTCTCTGTCTCTCTCTCTCTGTCTCTCTGTCTCCCTGTCTCTCTCTCAGAGGTCAATGCCAAAGACAGAACATTATTTTATTTTTTTCTTCAACAAAAATGAGATTGTAGAATATGGTCAGACAACATAACAAAACAGTTTATTTTTTTTCTGAAAAAGGTTAACAGGGGATTATACTGTATATCCTATCACAAGCAAATTATTCTCTGTTTGTCTCGTATAAAGTTATCAGCTCCAGTAATTCTTGCAGAGGATACTGAAACCCTGTAAAGCCACACGAGGGAAGCTCAATTGGGTGTGAATTAATGCACAGTCACAGACATTAAATCTCTGTCCACGCTCTGACTTTTAACATCTCTGTTTTCTTTATTATTTTGGTTAGGTCAGGGTGTGACGAGGGTGGGTATGCTAGTTGTTGAATTGTCTAGGGTTTTTTGTATGTCTAGGGGTTTGGTAGGTCTAGGAATTATGTGTGTCTATGGTGGCCTGAATTGGTTCCCAATCAGAGGCAGCTGTTTATCGTTGTCTCTGATTGAGGATCATATTTAGGTTGCCATTTTTCCTTTTTGTGTTTGTGGGTTCTTGTTCTATGTTTAGTTGCCTGTCTGCACTATCAATATTAGCTTCACGTATCGGTTTGTTATTTTGTTCAGTGTTTCGTTCTTTGTACGCTTATCTCCTCCTTACGACGGTCGTGACAATCTCTCCTGACAGTTCCTCTGTCAGTGTCTCTGGGGATGACCACAACATACAGTAATGTTACTCTGTTTTATACAACGGGTGGGTCTAACCCTGAACGCTGATTGGTTAAAACCGCAATCCAGCCGGTGTCTATTCCACAAGTTGCCAACCGGCTAAATCTATGACGTTAAAATGCCTATTTACTCTGTTCCAGCTGACTGCGCAATCCACTGTCTCATCAGCCCAGCCAGGCAATTTATAAACTTGATCTCTACTATAAAAAAATATATAAACATTTCGTCACATTTCCTTTAGACTAACATTTTGTTTTCAACGGCGGAGATTTGTGTAAACCTTGCCGTCCGTCTCTAGCAACAGCATCTCTAGCAACTCTAGATTAGTGTCGGGACTAAATCTTGTGGAAGGATGAAATAGCATGAATAAATTAATTAATTAGATGGAGATGATGAAATCCAGAAGTGTTGTGGCCCTCCAGCACCGATTATCGAACAGCCCTGATCTGACCGTATGCAAGCACCATAACGAGAAGATACATGAAAATATACTGTGTGATTTTACATTTACATTTTAGTAATTTAGGAAGGATGAAATAGTATGAATAAATTAATCCAAATAATGTTTTTAAGGAAAATATGTCAATCATTATTTGAATATGTTGGTAACCCGTATAAAAGTGATAATGCCAGAGAAGCCGGTGTTTGAAAGGTATATTGGCACGGTTTGCCGGCCCTCGACTCGGGCCAAACAACACCCGTGTCAATATATCCTCCAAACACTGGCTTCTCGGGCATTATCACTTAAGTAAACCACAGTAAACTATGACATGCCTGAAATTTGAAGTGTATTTCCTGATCTGCTCCCCCCTCCTCCTCCTACTCTTCCTCCTAAAGGTGGTAACAGTGTTTTTGAAGTAATGTGAATAGGTAGCATACACCCGTGTCAATATATCCTCCAAACACCGGATTCTCGGGCATTATCACTTAAATATCTCAAACACCCGTTTCCATGGGGATGATTACATACAGTAATGTTACTCATATCTCTCTATAGAAGGAGGAGGTGAGATTCAGTAACTGAGCTATTGTAATTTATTCTCCAATGTTGAGAGGCATTATCGGGCCACTGTGTAAAACACAAACCCCTTTCATGGTGCAACGATAATCACACCAAGCCTTCACTTCAGAAGATAATGGTATTGTTTTAATGACATTACTATAAAATCCATAAAAATCCAACTCCGACTTTATTTTTACAGCTCCAAGCACTCCCAGAAGAACCAGAAGAAAGAACCCAAGACAATTCTGTTCAGTCCACCGATGACAACAGTCTTGGATAGCACCACCTATCTAACCACCGATGACAACAGTCTTGGATAGCACCACCTATCTAACCACCGATGACAACAGTCTTGGATAGCACCACCTATCTAACCACCGATGACAACAGTCTTGGATAGCACCACCTATCTAACCACCGATGTCAACAGTCTTGGATAGCACCACCTATCTAACCCCCAATGTCAACAGTCTTGGATAGCACCACCTATCTAACCACCGATGTCAACAGTCTTGGATAGCACCACCTATCTAACCCCCGATGTCAACAGTCTTGGATAGCACCACCTATCTAACCACCGATGTCAACAGTCTTGGATAGCACCACCTATCTAACCACCGATGTCAACAGTCTTGGATAGCACCACCTATCTAACCCCCGATGTCAACAGTCTTGGATAGCACCACCTATCTAACCCCCGATGTCAACAGTCTTGGATAGCACCACCTATCTAACCACCGATGTCAACAGTCTTGGATAGCACCACCTATCTAACCCCCGATGTCAACAGTCTTGGATAGCACCACCTATCTAACCACCGATGTCAACAGTCTTGGATAGCACCACCTATCTAACCACCGATGACAACAGTCTTGGATAGCACCACCTATCTAACCACCGATGTCAACAGTCTTGGATAGCATCACCTATCTAACCACCGATGTCAACAGTCTTGGATAGCACCACCTATCTAACCACCGATGACAACAGTCTTGGATAGCACCACCTATCTAACCACCGATGACAACAGTCTTGGATAGCACCACCTATCTAACCACCGATGTCAACAGTCTTGGATAGCACCACCTATCTAACCCCCGATGTCAACAGTCTTGGATAACACCACCTATCTAACCACCTATCTAGTCACATTATCTCCCTGCCTGATACATGCAGCACAGGGGTTGGCCTATATGGATGTTTGGGGGTTGGCCTATGTGGATGTTTGGGGGTTGACCTATATGGATGTTTGGGGGTTGGCCTATATGGATGTTTTGGGGGTTGGCCTATATGGATGTTTGGGGGTTGGCCTATGTGGATGTTTGGGGGTTGGCCTATATGGATGTTTGGGGGTTGGTCTATATGGATGTTTGGGGGTTGGCCTATATGGATGTTTGGGGTTGGCCTATATGGATGTTTGGGGGTTGACCTATATGGATGTTTGGGGGTTGACCTATATGGATGTTTGGGGGTTGACCTATATGGATGTTTGGGGCTTGACCTATATGGATGTTTGGGGGTTGGCCTATATGGATGTTTGGGGGTTGGCCTATATGGATGTTTGGGGGGTGTACCTCCTTAATTAACAAATATTCTATATTATTGTGCTTCTGGAGAAATATGATACAAAGCACATTTCTGCTCAAGTAGAAATAGTATCTAATTCAGGCTATGAGATACGATATACCATATAAAAGGGCTAAAGAGGAACATACTGTACCAGTTTCCACTAGATTTCAGACCCCATATAGTATTAGCATCACTTATAGCCACTCAACATCAGGGATGAGCACTTCACAGCTCAAGAAACTCCCTTTCTCTCTCTCTCTCTCTCTCTCTCACACACACACACACACACACACACACACACACACACACACACACACACAGTCCTCCCCAGATGAGGCATGGTATTGGAGATAGCCCGGTCTAATCCGGCCTAATGGGCTTCAAGAAAATCTGTGGATTTATAGACCATTAGGGAACGATGAGCGGAGGGAGACAATTCCCATCTCGTGGCCATGTTCATTAAAGAGATTCTTCTGTACTTTTTTTTTTGTACTTCTTCATAGCCAGTAGTTCTGAAAAGTAGCACTCGCAAGGCGAATGTGGTCCCAAAACAAATTGCGTACTACATTGTGCCACGTCATTGCTCTGTCTCTCTCTGCTGTGTCCACTGAGTTGTTGGGCCCGCCCTGCAACCACATTGGAAAACAGTGGGTAGGCTTCTTGCTAGCTGTCACTCAAATGCGAGGGGCTGAAGCTCATTGGCTAGAACTGCTAGAAGACGTGGGGGGGCCAAATGGCGCAGGCATCTTCAAGAAAACAGCTTTCAAACTAGGGATTTCATGGCTAATTGAGGTAAGACAGTGATTATGCTAATGGAATACATCTATGAACTACACGTTAACACATTCAGCCTGTTTAAAAAATATATATATGTTGTTATTCACCAAAGTACCGGAGAATGTTTTTTATTTTACTAGGCAAGTCAGTTAAGAACAAATTCTTATTTTCAATGACAGCCTAGGAACAGTGGGTTAACTGCCTGTTCAGGGGCAGAACGACAGATTTGTACCTTGTCCGCTTGGGGATTTGAACTTGCAACCTTTCGGTTACTAGTCCAACGCTCTAACCACTGGGCTACCCTGCCGCCCCGCCTGTCTTTAAGGTGTTGAACTAAAGTCAGGAGTTAGAGAGGTAATTAGTGGTCTAGTGGGTCGACAATTCTCTCTCTCTCTCTCTCTCTCTCTCTCTCTCTCTCTCTCTCTCTCTCTCTCTCTCTCTCTCTCTCTCTCTCTCTCTCTCTCTCTCTCTCTCTCTCTCTCTCTCTCTCTCTCTCTCTCTCTCTCTCTCTCTCTCTCTCTCTCTCTCTCTCTCTCTCTCTCTCTCTCTCTCTCTCTCTCTCTCTCTCTCTCTCTCTCTCTCTCTCTCTCTCTCTCTCTCTCTCTCTCTCTCTCTCTCTCTCTCTCTGCTGAATGTGGATATCTCAACAGAGCTATGGTCATGTGTGGATTTGGAATTGGCCAGCAGTGCATATTCTCTTCCATATTAATTTCCCCCTTCTCTCTTTCTCTCTCAATTTCAATTAAAATGTTAATTTAAAGGCTTTATTGGCATGGGAAACATATGTTTACATTGCCAAAGCAAGTGAAGGAGATCAAAATAAAAAAAAAGTAAAATCTACAGAAAAAAATTACACTCACAAAAGTTACAAAATAATAAAGACATTTCAACTGTCATATTATATTATATATTATACAGTGTTGTAACGATTAAAGTACAAAAGGTCAAATGAACAAACATAAATATGGGTTGTATTTACAATGGTGTTTCTTCTTCGCTGGTTGCCCTTTTCGTGCTACTGTGACGGCACACTGTGGTATTTCACACAATAGATATTGGAGTTTATTTTGTTTCTGAGGGAAATATGTGACTCGTTTCAATAAACTTGGAGTCATGCGTCATTACTTCAAAGGCCTTTTGAACATAAACTTTTTTTATTTTCTTTTAAAAATCAAAATGCGTTTTTTTTGGGGGGGCAGAAACATCTGGAATATTTGAACATTCATCTGCCTTAATAACAAGTGTGAATATAATAATAATAATAATATATAATAATATAACAATAAAATATGAATATTATTTTTAAATCACGAGCCTAGTTGGTTTAGCCACGGAAAAAGCCAGGAACCTTCCCGCTGGCCATGATTGGCTGAGATAATGGATGGGCTGGACATGCCGGGAGATGATTTCGGATTGGTCTGCCATGTAGCACGCTTCTGTCTATAACATGAGCTGGTCAGGTAATACGCAGCTTTTAAAAAAAGATATCACGTAGAAGAAGTACAGAAGTGTTGTTCTCCACTTCCTGGAAGACCGGATTTCAGTGGAATCAGAGTATGATGGCTAAAGATGTGGAGAAAATTCTGCCGTTTGATTGCAAATATGCAGAGGGAGTCGAAAAGAGAACACGCACAAGGATAAAACACCTGTCTCCGGATGACATCTTCAAACTAAGGGCAACAACGGCATCCGTGACAGAGAGGGAGACCCATCCATCCATGTATACTTGTAAGACAGTCTCGCTCGCTACATTTTCAGATATTACAAGTTTCTAATTTAGTCAGAAAGTCATTTTCATTTCAAGTTAAAGTATACTTTTTAGCTAGCTAGCTAATGTTAGCTAGCTGGCTTGCTAGCTAACATTACGTGTATGATCTGTGTAGTAATTTTATTCGTATCTCAGAGTCATTTGCATTGCTAGTTATAGACTAGTGTTAGCTAGCTTGCTAAAATTGAAACTAGTTGGTTAGCTACCTGCAGATTCATCCAGGGTAGTAACATTATGAGTTGGTATTATGGTTCATTGTTTAGCTAGCTAACTACATGTACATGTCTTAATTAACAAAAGACTCCACTATGCAAGTAACCATTTCGATAGAATGTTCATGATGTCACTGCGACAACTGTCGATAGGGTGCGTTCATAAATTCGCTCTGGCTATCTACTCCGATTTCTGTTTTCTCATGATTTGGTTGGGTTTTAATTGTGTTGCTGTCCTGGGGCTCTGTGGGGTCTGTTTGTGTTTATAAACAGAGCCCCAGGACCAGATTTCTTAGGGGACCCTTATCCGGACTCATCTCTCCATAAAGGGCAAATAAACTCTTGCTCTCTCTTTCTGTCTCTCTCTCTCCCTTTCTCTCTCTTTTTACTTTCTTTCTCTTTCTTTCTCTCGTTCTCTAGTGAGGCTACGAACGATAAATAGATACTCACGCAGGCACTGAGAGGGGTCCTGGTAGGACCCCGGGTCACAGGTGGCCACGCAGTGCCTGTTGTTTAATAGCAAGGACCCCCCACAGGACGAGCACTCAAAGTCATTCTCACAGGTGGCACAGGACGACTGGCAGGCTGCAGAGGGAGAGAGAGAGGAGGGAGAGAGGGAATGGAGAGAAAAAGTTCATTAATCCTCATAAACATACCACATTCTTAGTTCATATACACAATTCCCTATCATGTCATTTACTGTACGTGAGTGTTCCTGAATGTCAATACCTTTCATCTCCAACCCCTTATCAGCTGAATTCGTGAAAGCACACACCACAACTCTAAACTACATTTCTCCCAACTTTTCTATCTGCATTTATATTTACATTAGAGTGCATACATTTTCATACGGGTCCCCTTGTGGGAATAAAACCCACAACACTGGTGTTGCCAACACCATGTTCTACCAACTGAGCCACACAGGATCTGCAGTTGACTCTGACAACATAGGACCAGAACACTGAGGACGTCTCCTGTTCTCACACTAAGGTAAGCTGTTAAACCAAGTTGAAAACCCAATTGGAACGTTCCCTTAAAGTTGTCGGAACGTTCTCCGTTACCAGGGATTCCATTCTCATCCATTATCATTCCGGAACATTTTGATCCTCAGGGCCATGATTAGGTACTTTTCAAGTGATGGCTTGATCCACACACTGTGTCTGTCTTTATCCCTCTCTATTCTAGTGCTCTCTCTCTCTGCCTCACGCTCTCTCTGCCTCACGCTCTCTCTGCCTCACGTTCTCTCTGCCTCGCTCTCTCTATGTCTCACTCTCTCTATGTCTCACTCTCTCTCTGCCTCACGTTCTCTCTGCCTCGCTCTCTCTATGTCTCACTCTCTCTCTGCCTGACTCTTTCTACGTCTCACTCTCTCTCTGCCTCATGCTCTCTCTGTCTCCCTTTCTCTGTGTCTCATTCTGTCTTACTCTCTGTCTCACTCTCTCTGTGTCTGTCTTTAACCCTCTCTATGTCTCATTCTTTGTGTGTCTCAATCTCTGTGTGTCTCACTCTCTGTGTCTTTCTCTTGATCTCTCTCTCTAACCATCTCTCTACACTTTTCACCTATGCAATAAAATGGACACACCTCTAAAAACCTGATGGCTGAGCATGTCTTCTCTTGACCTCTGTGTTATGGCTACTAACCACTACTAACCACTACTGACCACTACTAACCACTACTATCCACTACTAACCACTACTACCCACTACTAACCCCTACTATCCACTACTAACCACTACTATCCACTACTAACCCCTACTATCCACTACTAACCACTACTACCCACTACTATCCACTACTAACCACTAATATCCACCACTAACCACTACTATCCACTAATATCCACTACTAACCACTAATATCCACTACTATCCACTACTATCCACTACTAACCCCTACTAACCACTACTAACCACTAATAAACACAACTATCCACAACTAACAACTACTAACCACTACTATCCACTAATATCCACTACTAACCACTAATATCCACTACTAACCACTACTATCCACTACTAACCACTACTATCCACTACTAACCACTACTATCCACTACTAACCACTACTATCCACTACTAACCACTACTATCCACTACTAACCACTACTATCCACTACTAACCACTACTATCCACTTCTAACCACTACTACCTTATCGTGGCTCTCTTTTGCAAAATGAATAGGAATGAACTGACTTGTTTTCTAAAATGATGAATTGTAAACATCATATTAAGGTGTGGAAGATTCATTGTATGACAAGAAAAAAACGAGCAGGTCTATTTCAGATAGCATAGTCTGTCCGTTCACAATTCACCTGTGGGAACATGGCACCTGTCAACACCAGACAAGAGAAAGAACTGGCTGCTACTATCCCAGAGATTGTTCGTGAGGAGATTACCTCTGCCGTTGAATGAATCACTCGTATTTCTCACTCCCAAAGTGGAAACCTTTTCAACAAAGTGGGAAGTCTGGAGAAGGCAGGCCAACGGGACAGAGGTACGACTCCATAATCTGGTGACAGCGCAGGCTAAATTAGAAGGGGGGCAATCAATCTCCTTGAATTGTTCGCCTTGAATCGTTATTGGGGAAGGCTCTGACCTTTGCAGAGAAGAGGATCAGTATCTACCCAGACCTGTGAACTGCTAAAACAGAGAGAGATCTACAACGAGGCGAGAGCTACGCAATCTAAATCTGAGATGCTGCCTCATTCTACACCGGCAAATCTCATCCTGACCTTCCAGAACACACACACAACACGCTCCTTCTCCACTGCCAAGGAGGAGGCTCAAGACTTCTGTGAGAATCACATCAAAAAAAAAACTAACACACAAGGGGACAAGCCAATAGATCAAGGCTAACCTCAATAGATAGACCTGGCTCAATAGTCAGGTGTGCCATCCATTCACAATCACGCAGCATAGCCTTTGGCTGTAATGATGCCCTCAGCATAAGATAACAATGAGGACACCGCTGCAAGTGAGTACAAGAAACAATATTAATATTAACGCTGAGTATTGTTCTTTGTTATTATTATAATGCCTATGGTCCAGAACCTGGTTTCCCAAAGGATCCCCTATCCCAACGATGAACTTAAAAACCTAAAGATGCTTTTGGGAAAACCGTACCCAGGAAATGAATACAGTGATGACACTACGCCAATTAATGAACAGTGGACAATATAGTGAGACGTTACACAGACTGGATCTACTTCCTGGTGGGGCTACAGAGCATTGAATCACTGGGAAAAAAGATGGCAATAGAAGAAGGAAGAAATTCAACGAGATTACTTTTTTTTAGGGGGGGGGGGGGGGGGGGGGGGGGGGGGGTTTGCTACTGCTAAGGAGACATTGCCAATCTCATATGTGCTACTACACGGTATCTTTTGGTATTTGTCTTCCTGTTGATTGCTGTTCACCTTCGTTTTAGGGCAGTTTATTGAATTTTTCTCCCAGGAAGGACTTGGCCTACAGGCTATGATGAATGTTTGTGAAGATCTAGATTATAGACCCATACCCTGTATATAGTACCGTGCACATGAATGATTGATAAAAAATGGAGGGCAAATTTATTTTTAAGGTGATATAAACCACATTGCTCATAATACAGCTACAGTATGTTTTTACTCCTACAGTATGTTATAAGTCCTACAGCTACAGTATGTTATAACTGCTACAGTATGTTATTACTCCAAAAGCGACAGTATGTTATTACTGCTACAGTATGTTATTACTGCTACAGTATGTTATTACTCCTACAGTATGTTATAAGTCCTACAGCTACAGTATGTTATTACTCCTACAGCTACAGTATGTTATTACAGCTACAGTATGTTGTTACTCCTCCAGTATGTTATCACCGCCAAAGCTACAGTATGTTATTACTCCTACAGCAACAGTATGTTCTTACTCCTACAGCAACAGTATGTTATTCCTCCTACAGCTACAGTATGTTATTACAGCTACAGTATGTTATTACAGCTACAGTATGTTATTATTGCTACAGCAACAGTATGTTATTATTGCTACAATATGTTATTACAGCTACAGTATGTTATTACACCTGCAGCTACAGTATGTTATTACTGCTACAGTATGTTATTACTGCTGCTGTATGTTATTAGTCCTACAGTATGTTATTACTCCTACAGTATGTTATTACTCCTACAGTATGTTATTACTCCTTCAGCTACAGTATGTTATTACTGCTACAGTATGTTATTACTACCATAGTATGTTATTACTACCATAGTATGTTATTACTCCTACAGTATGTTATTACTACCATAGTATGTTATTACTCCTACAGTATGTTATTACTACCATAGTATGTTATTACTCCTACAGTATGTTATTACTACCATAGTATGTTATTACTCCTACAGTATGTTATTACTACCATAGTATGTTATTACTCCTACAGTATGTTATTACTCCTACAGCTACAGTATGTTATTACTCCAACTGTCACAGTATGTTATTAATCCTACAGCTACATTATGTCATTACTCCTACAGTATGTTATTACTCCTACAGCTACATTATGTCATTACTCCTACAGTATGTTATTACTCCTACAACTACATTATGTCATTACTCATACAGTATGTTATTACTCCAATATTATGTTATTACTTCTACTTCTACAGTATGTTATTACTCCTACAGTATGTTATTACTCCTACAGCTACAGTATGTTATTGCTCCTGCAGTATGTTATTACTTCTACTTCTACAGTATGTTATTGACTGTTTAAGCAAATTTGTCATTTTTCCTTTCATTAGATTTTTTCTTCATTAGTCACCATAACTCACCAAACTGGAAAGGTCTTAAAATGTTTACTTATTTAATGTTTTACTGAAACAAGATTATCTGGTCTGATGAAACAAAGACGTAACTCTTTGGCCTGAATTCCAAGCATCACATCTGGACTCAACCTGGCTCCACCCCTACGGTGAAGCATGGTGGTGGCAGCATCCTGCTGTGGGGATGTTTATCAGCAGTAGGGACTGGGAGACTAGTCAGGATTGAGGGAAATATGAACGGAGCAAAGTACAGGGCGATCCTTGATGAAAACCTGCTCCAGAGCACTCAGGACCTCAGACTGCAACGAAGGTTCACCTTTCAACAGGACAACAACCCTAAGCTCACAGCCAGGACAACACAGGAGTTTCTTCGGGACAAGTCTCTGAATGTCCTTGAAAGGCCCAGGCAGAGCCCAGACTTGAACTCGATCAAATATCTCTGGAGAGACCTGAAAATAGCTGTGCAGCAACGTTCCCCATCCAACTTGACAGAGCTTTAGAGGATCTGCAGAGAAGAATGGGAGAAACTCCCCAAATACAGGTGTGCCAAGCTTGTAGCGTCATACCCAAGAAGACTCAAGGCTGTAATCACTGCCAAACGTGCTTCAACAAAGCACTGAGTGAAGGGTCTGAATACTTATGTACATTTGATATATATATATATATATATATATATATATATATTCTGTAAATCCAAACCAAGCCAGACTAAGTCCTTTCTACAATAATGAAGAACTCATCTTCTCTCAACAGAGGAAGCTGCCTCGGTGGGAGACAAAATATCTCTAAATTAAGCCCGAATAAATTAAGCCCAAATCTCTCACAAATTTTGGTCTCAAATAGTTCCACTAATGATTTAACACAGCCGTTTACAAAGGTTAATTTGGGAGAAAAAAGGTAAGGATGTCACTGTGTTGTCACCAAGTGGTTCAGACATGATTCTTCCATGTAAAAGTGTTTTCCAAAATGTTGTCGTCCCGTCTTCAAAACCACATGGACCGAAGCGGGTTTGTTAAAAAACAATTATCCTCGGAAAACCTCCGTCCGCTATTACATATCTTAAATGCTTCATCAGAAACGACAGCTCATTGGGCTGCTTTATCAAAAAAAAAAACATTTGATAGATTAGAATGGTCATATCTCTGGTCTGAAACATATGGGAATTGGCTCCAATTTCATTCATATGATTAAAATCCTATATGCCAATCCATCAGCCATAGTTCTAACAGGCAATGATCTGCTCCGTTCAGCATCACTAGAAGCAGCAGACAAGGCGATCCGATTTCTCCTTTGCTATTTTTATTATCCATGGAACTCCTGGCCCAGGCAATTTGTCAATCGAAGGAAATAACACCAATTTCCCTCAAATCTGCTGATCACGTCATCTCATGAATAGAAAGACAAAATGTTACTATATCTAGACAATGCATCTCAATCAATCCCAAACACATTTAAAGACTATAGATAAATTCAGTTTAATCTCAAATCATAAGATTAATCAAAGCAAATCAGCCCTACTTCCTACCAATACCCTGATGGAGGACTCCGTCTCTAGTTATGGAATCACAATTGTTTCCCATTTGAAATATTTGGGAGTAGATAACTAACTTAGATAACTAAAACAACTAACTAACTAACTAAAAAAACTATGCCATAAACTATGCCATTAACTTTAAGAGAATGCTCAAATCAATCAATCGGGAGGCTGGGGGGATGGGAGGTTGGGGGATGGGGCGATGGGAGGTTGGGGAGATGGGATGCAAGGTTGGGGCGATGGGAGGTTGGGGAGATGGGATGTTGGGGAGATGGGATGCAAGGTTGGGGCGATGGGAGGTTGGGGAGATGGGAGGTTGGGAGATGGGATGGGAGATTGGGGGATGGGAGGTTGGGGAGATGGGAGGTTGGGGGTATGGGTTGGGAGGCTGGGGGGAAGGGGGGTTGGGGGATGGGAGGTTGGGGGGATGGGGGGATGGGATGTTGGGGAGATGGGATGGGAGGTTGGGGGATGGGAGACTGGGGGATGGGAGAATGAGGAGATGGGATGGGAGGTTGGAGGGAAAGGATGGGAGATTGGATGGGAGATTGGGGGATGGGAGGTTGGGGAGATGGGATGGGAGATTGGGAGATTGGGGGATGGGAGAATGGGGAGATGGGATGGGAGGTTGGGGGATGAACGTTTGGGGAGATAGGTTGGGGATATGGGATGGGAGGTTGGAGGGAAAGGATGGGAGATGGGATGGGAGGTTGGGGGATGGGAGGTTGGGGAGATGGGATGCAAGGATGGGGAGATGGGAGATGGGGAGATGGGATGGGATGGGAGATTGGAGGAATGGTAGGTTGGGGATATGGGTTGGGAGGCTGGGGGTATGGGAGGTTGGGGGATGGAAGGTTGGGGAGATGGGAGGTTGGGGATATGGGTTGGAAGGCTGGGGGTATGGGAGGTTGGGGGATGGGAGGCTGGGGGGATGGGAGGTTGGGGGATGGGAGGTTAGGAGGATGGGAGGTTGGGAGATTGGGAGATGGGAGATTGGGGAGATGGGAGGTTGGGGATATGGGTTGGGAGGCTGGGGGTATGGGAGGTTGGGGGATGGGAGGTTGGGGAGATAGGAGGTTGGGGATATGGGTTGGGAGGCTGGGGGTATGGGAGGTTGGGATTGTGTGTGTGTGTGTGTGTGTGTGTGTGTGTGTGTGTGTGTGTGTGTGTGTGTGTGTGTGTGTGTGTCATACAGTACTTTACCTGCACACACTTTTCCATCGGCGTAGTAACCGCGAGGACAGATGGACACACAGCGTCCGTCCAGAAGCAGAGCGGTAGAGTCCTTACACCTCTCACAGTGGTCAGGGGTCCCCAAGCAAGACAGGCAGTCACTCTGGCACTGGACTGTTACACACACACACACACACACACACACACACACACACACACACAACAGGTAGAGACAGAGAGACAGAGAGAGATATTGAGATGCTGAGTGTGTTCTAATTTAGGCTATTGAGAGTCTTATTGGCTGCCAGTGGCTGCCTGATTACCTTATTGGCTGCCAGTGGCTGTCTGATTACCTTATTGGCCGCCAGTGGCTGTCTGATTATCCTATTGGCTGCCAGTGTCTGATTACCTTATTGGCCGCCAGTAGCTGTGATTATCTTATTGGCTGCCAGTGGCTGTCTGATTATCTTATTGGCTGCCAGTGTCTGATTACCTATGACCTATTCCTTACTTTGTTGAGAATATTAACAGGCCAGTATTTAACTAGAGCCAGACTCCATTCCACACACAGACACTGAACACTACTTAACAACATAACGTTAGTTAGCATCAGCATTAGCTATAAACTACCTCTAACTTCCTTCATACTGGACACAGAGACATACAATGGTATCCAGGGCCTCATTGCCAACATCCCAAAGTATCCCTTTAAGGGATAGGTTTAGGGTTTTGAAGTTAGGTTTAAGGGTTTTGGGGTTATGGTTAAGGGTTAAGGGTTTTGGGGTTAGGGTTAAGGGTTAAGGGTTAAGGGTTTTGGGATTAGGTTTAAGGGTTTTGGGGTTAGGGTTAGGGTTAGGGTTAGGGTTCAGGGTTAAGGGTTTTGGGATTAGGGTTAGGGTTAAGGGTTTTGGGATTAGGGTTAGGGTTAGGGTTAGGGTTAGGGTTAGGGTTAGGGTTAGGGTTCAGGGTTTTGGGATTAGGTTTAAGGGTTTGGGGATTAGGGGTAGGGAAAAATAGGATTTTTAATTGACAAACATTTTACTCCCCAAAAAGTCAAGAAATGTCACGAAACTAAAGTTGTACATGTGTGTGTGTGTGTGTGTGTGTGTGTGTGTGTGTGTGTGTGTGTGTGTGTATGTTGTGTCACTCTTACCCTGTTTACACTCAGGGCAGCAGGTTCCCTGGTGGGGTACAGCCAGGGTCCCCAGGGGGCAGGTGGGACAGGACATCAGGTAGCAGGTCACCCTGCCTTCACGACACTCACATTCCCTACAGGGGCCCTCATTCCATCTCTCCTGGTTCTAGAGGGAGATAGGGGAGAAGAAGAGAAGAAGAATAAAGGGGGAAGGGTAGTGAGGGGGAGAGAGGTGAAGAGAAAGGAGAGACAGAGACAGAGAAAAGGAGAGACAGAGAGAAAGACAGAGAAAAGGAGAGACAGAGACAGAGAAAGGGAGACAGAGACTGAGAAAAGGAGAGACAGAGAAAAGGAGAGACAGAGAAAAGGAGAGACAGAGACAGAGAACGAGAGAGACAGAGACAGAGAAAAGGAGAGACAGAGAAAAGGAGAGACAGAGACAGAGAAAAGAAGATACAGAGAAAGAGAGAGACGGAGACAGAGAAAAGGAGAGACAGAGAAAAGGAGAGACAGAGACAGAGAAGAGAAAAGGAGAGACACAGAGACAGGGAGAGACAGGGAGAGACAGAGACAGAGAAAAGCAGAGACAGAGACAGAGACAGAGAAGAGAAAAGGAGAGACACAGAGACAGGGAGAGACAGGGAGAGACAGAGACAGAGAAAAGCAGAGACAGAGACAGAGAAGAGAAAAGGAGAGACACAGAGACAGGGAAAGACAGGGAGAGACAGAGACAGAGACAGAGACAGAGACAGAGAGAGAGAAAAGCAGAGACAGAGAAAAGGGAAAATAAAACTATTTGTATGACATTTGAATGATACACTGAAACTGTTGACACTTTGCGTAGATTTCAAAGACCTTGATTGGTTAACCAAGTGATATGGTATACATTACCGCTAGTGGTCTCTGAGATTTCCCTGAGGACAGATCAGGGTCTGGGTAGACACAGGAGGTCTTCATGGACTGACACTCAGGACAACACTTCCCTGGTAGGTGGACCAGCTCTGAACCCTGTTAGGAAGAGACCACGTGAGTGTTTGTGCTTCATCTGTCTGTCTCTCCTTCTCTTCCCTCGACCTGCTCTATCTGTCTGTCTCTCCTTCTCTTCCTGCTCTACCTGTCTGTCTCTCCCTCTCTTCCCTCTACCTGCTCTGTCTGTCTGTCTCTCCTTCTCCCTCTACCTGTTCTATCTGTCTGTCTCTCCTTCTCTACCTGCTCTATCTGTCTGTCTCTCCCTCTTGTCCCTCTACCTGCTCTATCCTGTTTCATCTTTCTCTACCTCCACCTCTTCTTATTCTCTCTCTCTCTCTCCCTCTTTCCTTCAGTCCAAAATAATCTATCCTTAGTCTATATAGTCAGCTACCCATCAAAAGAAAGATGCCATTCACATTCACAGGGAAAATCCCTGTCAATCAATCAATCAAATGTATTTATAAAGCCCTTCGTACATCAGCTGATATCTCAAAGTGCTGTACAGAAACCCAGCCCAAAACCAGAAACAGCAAGCAATGCAGGTGTAGAAGCACGGTGGCTAGAGAAAAACTCCCTAGAAAGGACTGGCTGCTTCCCCAAATGGCAACCTATTCCCTACATAGTGCACTATTTTATGCCCGAGCCAAGTAGGGCACTATGTAGGGAATAGGGTGCCATTTGGAACGCGGTCCCTGTTTGTTTCTGTTATATGACCTTGGTTGATTGCTATTGGATGGAAAGGCAAAGCACACGGGTATTATTAATAGAATATAAGTATAAACTTCCTGGAACGTTCAGCCTTCAAATAAAATAGTTCAACAGCTTTAACAGTCCGTGTTAAAGTCTGCCATTCTTTCAAGTCATTTAGTGTTAATTAAAATCGTGAAAGTATCTCCTTTGAAGCAGAACAAGAACAAGATGGTCTATTCTGTTTTCAGATCTGTTGTGTGTAACTTCTCTAGGCATCTCTATTCATGCTGTGTGACCTTGGCCAATCTGATCCGGAGTCAACGATGCTGCTTTTCCTTAATGAATACTTAACAGGCTGCTTACTGCAATGATTCATGATGAGGGATTAATACCATGTGGTAAAGAATAATAAAGTCATTTTTTAGTTCTGTTTAACTTTAATGTCTGATTAGAATAAAAAAAAAAAAAAATTTAAAAAAAAACAAATTTAAATAAAAACGTGACTCTTACCGCGTGAAAATAATCAAAACATGTGTTTATGTGTTGACAGACGCACTACGCAGAAATCGCTCCGCCATTTCCTGGTTGAGAAAATTAGAATAGTTCCCGCCCTAATTTTCAGTTCACGTGACAAAACAAGCCAATGTATAGTGTAGATGATCGTTGTACCATCTAAACCGCTGTGAAATACATTTTACAATAACCAGAAAATATTGTATTTCCAGCTGTTTGATGTTGATGTACAAAACCACAAGTAAAAGACGCAAAAACGGTTGTTTTAAGAAACAGGAAACATAGAAATAACAAACATAGAACAGATCTGCCACTTCTTAGAACTTGTTTTCAATGAGAATAACAGATCTACCAATTTTAACTGACATTTCTATGTGAATTTGGTCCGGATCGCCCCCCCCCCCCCCAAAAAAAAATGACCTATTTTTTGCGGCTTTAAACTTGAAAGACTGATTAAGGTAGAAAAAGCGGTTCATGTTTATTCCACATTTATCTTGCTTAAACCTTTTCATTCCGGTGATATGGATCTTACACCGAGCTTCTACACCTGCATTGCTTGCTGTTTTGGGGGTTTTAGGCTGGGTTTCTGTGCAGCACTTTGAGATATCAGCTGATGTAAGAAGGGCTGTATAAATACATTTGATGTGATTTATGGAATCGAGCTTTTAAAGCTTTTAAGTCAGAACATTTTAAATACATAATAAAAAAATAGAGTCAAATTCACTGTATTTCAAGCCTGTGTTTGTACTTCTTTTGCCCCCATAAAACTCCTGCCACAGACTCTTGTATGGTTCCGTATGTAGGCCAAGCAATTTACTGATCTAGTAAATAATGTCTTATAATGAAGGGAGATGATGAATTCTCTATGTTACATCCTGGTTTTAAAATGTTTATTTATTCCAAAAAACAACAACATCAACAAAAAAAAGGCAGCCAGTAAGATGCAGATAAAACTTTAGATGTTCTATTTATTTTCAGTGGGGTCTACCGTCGGGCATTCGACTCGGGCACACTGGGCTCTCTGGCAGAGGACCTGTCCTCTCTCGCAGGTGCAGAACTCGCAGTCGGTGCCGTTCCACATGTCACCGTGGTAACGCACGGTGAGCTCGTACAGGCAGCTGCCCTTGGCGGCAACACAGTCGTCACAACACTGCCCCGCCCTCTTGACTTTGGTCTGGCCCTGCAAGGGATCATGGGAAACACTTTATAATAACTTTCACTAATAATAAATAATACATTAATTATGAATAGTGTACATCAGGGTTCCACAATTTGGCTCACAGGTGGTTTTATTTGGCCCCAAAAACTCCATTGTTGGACATAAAAGACTGTAAAAAACACCAGGAAATCAGCTCCAAGTGATTTTAATTTAAGAAAAGTGTCCCCAAGTATTCCCACACAAGACACATGTGACTGTATACAAATGTAAGCAAAGTTTCAAATTATGTTTTAGTCAAACATTATACATCAAATTAATTACTTACAAATCATACAATGTGATTTTCAGGATTTTTGTTTTAAGATTCCGTCTCTCACAGTTGAAGTGTACCTATGATAAAAAATTACAGACCTCTACATGCTTTGTAAGTAGGAAAACCTGCAAAATCGGCAGTGTATCAAATACTTGTTCTCCCCACTGTACGTGTTTGGGCTTCCTGTAGTGTACAGATTATTTGTAATTATGCTCACGGCCACCCTGATCATCCGCTCAATAAAAGATCGACCCTGAGGTTCAATCTAGTTGATGATCCTGGTGTTCATGTAATTAATATACATGACAGACAGACAGACAGACAGACAGACAGACAGACAGACAGACAGACAGAACGGGAGACAGACAGAACGGGAGACAGACAGACAGACAGACAGACAGACAGACAGACAGACAGACAGAACGGGAGACAGACAGAACGGGAGACAGACAGACAGACAGACAGACAGACAGACAGACAGACAGACAGACAGACAGATAGACAGAACGGGAGACATACAGAATGGGAGACAGACAGACAGACAGACAGACAGACAGACAGACAGACAGACAGATAGACAGACAGACAGACAGTAATATCCATAGACTCTTTCTGTGTACTGACCTCCTCACAGGTCCTGGGTGGACAGGTGAGTGTGTGACAGCGAGACTGGCCACGATCACACACACACCTGGTGCAGCCGCTCTTCTGCCACTGCTCACCATGCTGCAGACACACACACACACACACACAACTTTCCCTTACACAACACTCTGTAAGTACAACAACTACCACAGTGCCAGAGTTAACCTGTTTTCTCCCTACATGACATGAACAATACACACAGAGAGAGAAGGTTTTAATCTCAGTGGACAACCTACAGTGGACAGTGCAACCTACAGTGGACAACCTACAGTGGACAGTGGGCAGTGGATAGTGTGGACAGTGGACAACCTACAGTGGGCAGTGCAACCTACAGTGGGCAGTGGGCAGTGGACTGTGGACAACCTGCAGTGGGCAGTGGACAGTGGACAGGGGACAGTGGGCAGGGGACAGTGGGCAGTGGACAGTGGGCAGTGGACAGTGGACTGTGGACAACCTGCAGTGGGCAGTGGACAGTGGGCAGAGGACAGTGGGCAGTGGACAGTGGGCAGGGGACAGTGGGCAGTGGACAGTGGACAGTGGGTAGTGTGGACAGTGGACAACATACAGTGGGCAGTGGACTGTGGGCAGTGGACAGTGGACAACCTGCAGTGGGCAGTGGACAGTGGGCAGGGGACAGTGGGCAGTGGACAGTGGGCAGGGGACAGTGTGCAGTGGACAGTGGGCAGTGGACAGTGGGCAGTGGACAGTGGGCAGGGGACAGTGGACAGTGGGCAGGGGACAGTGGGCAGTGGGCAGTGGACAACCTACAGTGGACAGTGGACCGTGAGCAGTGGACAGTGGGCAGTGGACAGTGGGCAGTGGGCAGCGGGCAGCGGGCAGCGGGCAGCGGGCAGTGGGCAGTGGACAGTGAGCAGTGGACAGTGGACAGTGAGCAGTGGGCAGTGGACAGTGAGCAGTGGACAGTGGGCAGTGGACAACCTACAGTGGACAGTGGGCACTGGACAGTGGACAGTGGGCAGTGGACAGTGGGCAGTGTGCAGTGGACAGTGAGCAGTGGACAGTGGGCAGTGGGCAGTGGACAACCTACAGTGGGCAGTGGGCAGTGGACAGTGGGCAGTGGACAGTGGGTAGTGGGAAGTGGACAGTGGGCAGTGGGAAGTGGGCAGTGGACAGTGGACAGTGGGTAGTGGTTAGTGGACAGTGGGAAGTGGGCAGTGGGCAGTGGGAAGTGGACAGTGGGAAGTGGACAGTGGGCAGTGGGCAGTGGACAGTGGACAGTGGGTAGTGGGAAGTGGTTAGTGAACAGTGGGAAGTGGTTAGTGGACAGTGGGAAGTGGACACTGGGAAGTGGGAAGTGGACAGTGGGCAGTGGACAGTGGACAGTGGGAAGTGGGAAGTGGACAGTGGGAAGTGGACAGTGGGCAGTGGACAGTGGGAAGTGGGCAGTGGGAAGTGGGGAGTGGACAGTGGGAAGTGGACAGTGGGCAGTGGGAAGTGGACAGTGGACTGTGGGCAGTGGGAAGCTGACAGTGGGAAGTGGACAGTGGGAAGTGGACAGTGCACAGTGGGCAGTGGGAAGTGGGCAGTGGGAAGTGGGAAGTGGGCAGTGGGAAGTGGACAGTGGACAGTGGGCAGTGGACAGTGGACAGTGGGTAGTGGGAAGTGGTTAGTGGACAGTGGGAAGTGGTTAGTGGACAGTGGGAAGTGGACAGTGGGAAGTGGACAGTGGGCAGTGGACAGTGGACAGTGGGAAGTGGGAAGTGGACAGTGGGAAGTGGACAGTGGGCAGTGGACAGTGGGAAGTGGGCAGTGGACAGTGGGAAGTGGGCAGTGGGAAGTGGGAAGTGGACAGTGGGAAGTGGACAGTGGGCAGTGGGAAGTGGACAGTGGACTGTGGGCAGTGGGAAGCTGACAGTGGGAAGTGGACAGTGGGAAGTGGACAGTGGACAGTGGGCAGTGGGAAGTGGGCAGTGGGAAGTGGACAGTGGGAAGTGGGCAGTGGGAAGTGGACAGTGGACAGTGGGCAGTGGACAGTGAACAGTGGACAGTGGACAGTGGGAAGTGGACAGTGGGAAGTGGACAGTGGGAAGTGGACAGTGGGCAGTTGACACTGGACAGTGGGAGGTGAACAGTTGACAGTGAGAAGTTGACAGTGGACAGTGGACAGTGGGAAGTTGACAGTGGGAAGTGGACATTGGGCAGTGGACAGTGGGAAGTGGACAGTGGGAAGTGGGCAGCGGGAAGTGGACAGTGGGAGGTGAACAGAGGGAAGTGGACAGTGGACTTTGGGCAGTGGGAAGCTGACAGTGGGAAGTTGACAGTGGGCAGTGGACAGTGGACAGTGGGAAGTGGACTGACAGTGGGCAGTGGACAGTGGGAAGTGGACAGTGGGCAGTGGGCAGAAGGAAGTGGACAGTGGGCAGTGGGAAGCAGACAGTGGGAAGTGGACTGACAGTGGGCAGTGGACAGTGGGAAGTGGACAGTGGGCAGTGGGCAGTAGGAAGTGGACAGTGGACAGTGGGCAGTGGGAAGTGGACAGTGGACAGTGGGAAGTGGACAGTGGGCAGTGGACAGTGGGAAGTGGGCAGTGGGAAGTGGACAGTGGGAAGTGGACCGTGGACAGTGTGCCAAGGGCAGTGGATAGTGGACAGTGGGAAGTGGACAGTGGATAGTGGGAAGTGGTAATGGGAAGTGGACATTGGGCAGTGGACAGTGGACAGTGGGAAGTGGACAGTGGGACATGAACAGTGGGCAGTGGACAATGGACAGTGGGCAGTGGACAGTGGGAAGTGGACAGTGGGCAGTTGACACTGGACAGTGGGATGTGGACAGTGGACAGTGGGAAGTGGACAGTGGGCAGTTGACAGTGGACAGTGGGAAGTTGACAGTGGGAAGTGGACAGTGGCAGTGGACAGTGGGAAGTGGACAGAGGGAAGTGGACAGTGGACAGTGGGAAGTGGACAGTGGGAAGTGGGGAGTAGGAAGTGGGCAGTGAACAGTGGGCAGTGGATTGTGGGCAGTGGGAAGTGGGCAGTGGACAGTGGGAAGTGGACAGTGGGAAGTGGGCAGTGTGCAGTGTGCAGTGGGAAGTGGATAGTGGGCAGTGGGAAGTGGGCAGCAGGAAGTGGACAGTGGGAAGTGGACAGTGGGCAGTGGACTGTGGGAAGTGGGAAGCTGACAGTGGGAAGTTGACAGTGGGCAGTGGGCAGTGGACAGTGGGAAGTGGGCAGTGCCTCAGATAAATCGCCCTAGATAAATCGTCTGCTAAATGACTCATATGTCTGATGTAACGCTGGGTGTTGTTAGAGAAAGGCCAGAATGTAAACAGTATGTAGAGTATACTGCTCTCCCATCTACATCCACACCATCCATCCACACCATCCATCCACACCATCCATGCACATCATCCATCCACACCATCCATCCATCCATCCACACCATCCATCCACACCATGCATCCACACCATCCATCCACACCATGCATCCACACCATCCATCCACACCATGCAGGGCAGTGGACAGTGAACAGTAGGCAGTGGACAGTGGGAAGTGGACAGTGGGAAGTGGACAGTGGGAAGTGGACAGTGGGCAGTTGACACTGGACAGTGGGAGGTGAACAGTTGACAGTGAGAAGTTGACAGTGGACAGTGGACAGTGGGAAGTTGACAGTGGGAAGTGGACATTGGGCAGTGGACAGTGGGAAGTGGACAGTGGGAAGTGGTCAGCGGGAAGTGGACAGTGGGAGGTGAACAGAGGGAAGTGGACAGTGGACTTTGGGCAGTGGGAAGCTGACAGTTTGGAAGTTGACAGTGGGCAGTGGGCAGTGGACAGTGGACAGTGGGAAGTGGACTGACAGTGGGCAGTGGACAGTGGGAAGTGGACAGTGGACAGTGGGCAGTGGGAAGCAGACAGTGGGAAGTGGACTGACAGTGGGCAGTGGACAGTGGGAAGTGGACAGTGGGCAGTGGGCAGTAGGAAGTGGACAGTGGACAGTGGGCAGTGGGAAGTGGACAGTGGACAGTGGGAAGTGGACAGTGGGCAGTGGACAGTGGGAAGTGGGCAGTGGGAAGTGGACAGTGGGAAGTGGACCGTGGACAGTGTGCCAAGGGCAGTGGATAGTGGACAGTGGGAAGTGGACAGTGGATAGTGGGAAGTGGTAATGGGAAGTGGACATTGGGCAGTGGACAGTGGACAGTGGGAAGTGGACAGTGGGACGTGAACAGTGGGCAGTGGACAATGGACAGTGGGCAGTGGACAGTGGGAAGTGGACAGTGGGCAGTTGACACTGGACAGTGGGATGTGGACAGTGGACAGTGGGAAGTGGACAGTGGGCAGTTGACAGTGGACAGTGGGAAGTTGACAGTGGGAAGTGGACAGTGGCAGTGGACAGAGGGAAGTGGACAGTGGACAGTGGGAAGTGGACAGTGGGAAGTGGGGAGTGGGAAGTGGGCAGTGAACAGTGGGCAGTGGATTGTGGGCAGTGGGAAGTGGGCAGTGGACAGTGGGAAGTGGACAGTGGGAAGTGGGCAGTGTGCAGTGTGCAGTGGGAAGTGGATAGTGGGCAGTGGGAAGTGGGCAGCAGGAAGTGGACAGTGGGAAGTGGACAGTGGGCAGTGGACTGTGGGAAGTGGGAAGCTGACAGTGGGAAGTTGACAGTGGGCAGTGGGCAGTGGACAGTGGGAAGTGGGCAGTGGGAAGCGGACAGCGGGAAGTGGGCAGGGGACAGTGGACAGTGGGCAGTTGGCAGTGGGCAGTGGACAGTGGGAAGTGGGCAGCTGGAAGTGGACAGTGGGAAGTGGACAGTGGGCAGTGGACAGTGGGAAGTGGGAAGTGGGAAGTGGGAAGTGGACAGAGGGAAGTGGACAGTGGACAGTGGGCAGTGGACAGTAGACAGTGGGCAGTGGGAAGTGGACAGTGGGAAGTGGACAGTGGGAAGTGGACAGTGGGCAGTGGACAGTGGGAAGTGGGAAGTGGGCAATGGGAAGTGGGAAGTGGGCAATGGGAAGTGGACAGTGGGAATTGGGCCGTGGACAGTGGGCAGTGTGCAGTGTGCAGTGGGTAGTGGGCAGTGGACTGTGGACAGTGGGAAGTGGTTAGTGGACAGTGGGAAGTGAGCAGTGGGCAGTGGACAATGGACAGTGGGCAGTGGACAGTGGGCAGTGGACAGTGGGCAGTTTACACTGGACAGTGGGAAGTGGACAGTGGCAGTGGACAGTGGGAAGTGGACAGTGGGAAGTGGACAGTGGACTGTGGGAAGTGGACAGTGGACAGTGGGCAGTGGATTGTGGGCCGTGGACAGTGGGAAGTGGACAGTGGGCAGTTGGAAGTGGACAGTGGGAAGTGGACAGTGGGAAGTGGACAGTGGACTGTGGGAAGTGGACAGTGGACAGTGGGCAGTGGATTGTGGGCCGTGGACAGTGGGAAGTGGACAGTGGGCAGTTGGAAGTGGACAGTGGGAAGTGGACAGTGGGCAGTGGACAGTGGACAGTGGGAAGTGGGAAGTGGGCAGAGGGAAGTGGACAGTGGGCAGTGGACAGTAGACATTGGGCAGTGGGAAGTGCACAGTGGGAAGTGGACAGTGGGAAGTGGACAGTGGGTAGTGGACAGTGGGAAGTGGGCAGTGGGAAGTGGGAAATGGGAAGTGGTCAGTGGGAAATGGGCCGTGGACAGTGGGCAGTGTGCAGTGTGCAGTGGGTAGTGGGCAGTGGAAAGTGGGCAGTGGACTGTGGACAGTGGGAAGTGGACAGTGGGAAGTTGACAGTGGGCAGTGGGCAGTGGACAGTGGGAAGTGGACAGTGGGCAGTGGACAGTGGGCAGTGGACAGTGGGAAGTGGACAGTGGGCAGTGGACAGTGGGAAGTGGACAATGGACAGTGGGCAGTGGACAGTGGGAAGTGGACAGTGGGAAATGGACAGTGAGCAGTGGACAGTGGAAAGTGGGCAGTGGACTGTGGACAGTGGGAAGTGGTTAGTGGACATTGGGAAGTGAGCAGTGAGCAGTGGACAATGGACAGTGGGCAGTGGACAGTGGGCAGTGGACAGTGGGCAGTTTAAACTGGACAGTGGGAAGTGGACAGTGGCAGTGGACAGTGGGAAGTGGACAGTGGGAAGTGGACAGTGGACCGTGGGAAGTGGACAGTGGACAGTGGGCAGTGGATTGTGGGCAGTGGACTGTGGACAGTGGGAAGTGGACAGTGGGAAGTTGACAGTGGGCAGTGGACAGTGGGCAGTGGACAGTGGGAAGTGGACAGTGGGAAGTGGACAGTGGGCAGTGGACAGTGGGAAGTGGGCAGTGGACAGTGGGAAGTGGACAATAGACAGTGGGCAGTGGACAGTGGGAAGTGGACAGTGTGCAGTGTGCAGTGGGTAGTGGGCAGTGGAAAGTGGGCAGTGGACTGTGGACAGTGGGAAGTGGTTAGTGGACATTGGGAAGTGAGCAGTGAGCAGTGGACAATGGACAGTGGGCAGTGGACAGTGGGCAGTGGACAGTGGGCAGTTTACACTGGACAGTGGGAAGTGGACAGTGGGAAGTGGACAGTGGGAAGTGGACAGTGGACCGTGGGAAGTGGACAGTGGACAGTGGGCAGTGGATTGTGGGCCGTGGGAAGTGGGCAGTGGGCCGTGGGAAGTGTGCAGTGGGAAGTGGATAGTGGGCAGTGGGAAGTGGGCAGTGTGCAGTGTGCAGTGGGAAGTGGATAGTGGATAGTGGGCCGTGGGAAGTGGGCAGTGTGCAGTGTGCAGTGGGAAGTGGACAGTGAGCAGTGGACAGTGGGAAGTGGACAGTGAGCAGTGGACAGTGGGAAGTGGACAATGGACAGTGGGCAGTGGACAGTGGGAAGTGGACAGTGGGCAGTGGACAGTGGGCAGTGGACAGTGGGAAGTGGACAGTGGGCAGTGGACAGTGGGAAGTGGACAATGGACAGTGGGCAGTGGACAGTGGGAAGTGGACAGTGGGAAGTGGACAGTGAGCAGTGGACAGTGGGAAGTTGACAATGGCCAGTGGACAGTGGGCAGTGGACAGTGGGAAGTGGACAGTGGGCAGTGGACAGTGGGAAGTGGACAGTGGACAGTGGGCAGTGAGAAGTGGACAGTGGGCAGTGGACAGTGGACAGTGGGCAGTGGACAGTGGACAGTGGGCAGTGGACATCGGGAAGTGGACAGTGGACATTGGACAGTGCACAGCGGGCAGTATAACAGTTCTTAGTTAAACAAAAACAAACCCTCTATTGAATGGTGGTGCGACACGCATGCACACACACACACACACACACACACACACACACACACACACAGTTGAACAGTTGACAGTGAGAAGTTGACAGTGGACAGTGGACAGTGGGAAGTTGACAGTGGGAAGTGGACATTGGGCAGTGGACAGTGGGAAGTGGACAGTGGGAAGTGGTCAGCGGGAAGTGGACAGTGGGAGGTGAACAGAGGGAAGTGGACAGTGGACTTTGGGCAGTGGGAAGCTGACAGTGGGCAGTGGACAGTGGACAGTGGGAAGTGGACTGACAGTGGGCAGTGGACAGTGGGAAGTGGACAGTGGACAGTGGGCAGTGGGAAGCAGACAGTGGGAAGTGGACTGACAGTGGGCAGTGGACAGTGGGAAGTGGACAGTGGGCAGTGGGCAGTAGGAAGTGGACAGTGGACAGTGGGCAGTGGGAAGTGGACAGTGGACAGTGGGAAGTGGACAGTGGGCAGTGGACAGTGGGAAGTGGGCAGTGGGAAGTGGACAGTGGGAAGTGGACCGTGGACAGTGTGCCAAGGGCAGTGGATAGTGGACAGTGGGAAGTGGACAGTGGGACGTGAACAGTGGGCAGTGGACAATGGACAGTGGGCAGTGGACAGTGGGAAGTGGACAGTGGGCAGTTGACACTGGACAGTGGGATGTGGACAGTGGACAGTGGGAAGTGGACAGTGGACAGTGGGAAGTTGACAGTGGGAAGTGGACAGTGGCAGTGGACAGAGGGAAGTGGACAGTGGACAGTGGGAAGTGGACAGTGGGAAGTGGGGAGTGGGAAGTGGGCAGTGAACAGTGGGCAGTGGATTGTGGGCAGTGGGAAGTGGGCAGTGGACAGTGGGAAGTGGACAGTGGGAAGTGGGCAGTGTGCAGTGTGCAGTGGGAAGTGGATAGTGGGCAGTGGGAAGTGGGCAGCAGGAAGTGGACAGTGGGAAGTGGACAGTGGGCAGTGGACTGTGGGAAGTGGGAAGCTGACAGTGGGAAGTTGACAGTGGGCAGTGGGCAGTGGACAGTGGGAAGTGGGCAGTGGGAAGCGGACAGCGGGAAGTGGGCAGGGGACAGTGGACAGTGGGCAGTTGGCAGTGGGCAGTGGACAGTGGGAAGTGGGCAGCTGGAAGTGGACAGTGGGAAGTGGACAGTGGGCAGTGGACAGTGGGAAGTGGGAAGTGGGAAGTGGGAAGTGGACAGAGGGAAGTGGACAGTGGACAGTGGGCAGTGGACAGTAGACAGTGGGCAGTGGGAAGTGGACAGTGGGAAGTGGACAGTGGGAAGTGGGCAGTGGACAGTGGGAAGTGGGAAGTGGGCAATGGGAAGTGGGAAGTGGGCAATGGGAAGTGGACAGTGGGAATTGGGCCGTGGACAGTGGGCAGTGTGCAGTGTGCAGTGGGTAGTGGGCAGTGGACTGTGGACAGTGGGAAGTGGTTAGTGGACAGTGGGAAGTGAGCAGTGGGCAGTGGACAATGGACAGTGGGCAGTGGACAGTGGGCAGTGGACAGTGGGCAGTTTACACTGGACAGTGGGAAGTGGACAGTGGCAGTGGACAGTGGGAAGTGGACAGTGGGAAGTGGACAGTGGACTGTGGGAAGTGGACAGTGGACAGTGGGCAGTGGATTGTGGGCCGTGGACAGTGGGAAGTGGACAGTGGGCAGTTGGAAGTGGACAGTGGGAAGTGGACAGTGGGCAGTGGACAGTGGACAGTGGGAAGTGGGAAGTGGGCAGAGGGAAGTGGACAGTGGGCAGTGGACAGTAGACAGTGGGCAGTGGGAAGTGCACAGTGGGAAGTGGACAGTGGGAAGTGGACAGTGGGTAGTGGACAGTGGGAAGTGGGCAGTGGGAAGTGGGAAATGGGAAGTGCTCAGTGGGAAATGGGCCGTGGACAGTGGGCAGTGTGCAGTGTGCAGTGGGAAGTTGACAGTGGGCAGTGGGCAGTGGACAATGGGAAGTGGACAGTGGGCAGTGGACAGTGGGCAGTGGACAGTGGGAAGTGGACAGTGGGCAGTGGACAGTGGGAAGTGGACAATGGACAGTGGGCAGTGGACAGTGGGAAGTGGACAGTGGGAAGTGGACAGTGAGCAGTGGACAGTGGAAAGTGGGCAGTGGACTGTGGACAGTGGGAAGTGGTTAGTGGACATTGGGAAGTGAGCAGTGAGCAGTGGACAATGGACAGTGGGCAGTGGACAGTGGGCAGTGGACAGTGGGCAGTTTACACTGGACAGTGGGAAGTGGACAGTG
>NC_092152.1:6378313-6403313 GCF_045791955.1 Oncorhynchus clarkii lewisi
AGAGAGGAGGAGAAGAGGAAGAGAGGAGAGGAGGAGGAGAGGAGAGAGGAGGAGAAGAGGAAGAGAGGAGGAGGAGATGAGCGAGGAGGAAGAGAGGAGAGAGGAGGAAGAGAGGAAAGAGAAGAGGAGGAGGAGAGGGAGGCGAGGAGAGAGGAGGAGGAGAGGAAGAGGAGAGGAGAGAGGAGGAGGAGAGGAGAGAGGAGAAGAGGAAGAGAGGAGAGGAGGAGGAGTGAGGAGGAGGAGGAGGAGAGAGGAGGAGAAGAGGAAGAGAGGAGAGGAGGTGGAGAGGAGAGAGGAGGAGAAGAGGAAGAGAGGAGAGGAGGAGGAGAGGAGAGAGGAGGAGAAGAGGAAGAGAGCAGAGGATGAGGAGAGGAGGAGGAGAAGAGGAAGAGAGGAGAGGAGGAGGAGAAGAGGAAGAGAGGAGAGGGGGAGGAGTGAGGAGGAGGAGAGAGGAGGAGAAGAGGAAGAGAGGAGGAGGAGATGAGCGAGGAGGAAGAGAGGAGAGAGGAGGAAGAGAGGAAAGAGAAGAGGAGGAGGAGAGGGAGGCGAGGATAGAGGAGGAGGAGAGGAGAGAGGAGGAGGAGAGGAGAGAGGAGAAGAGGAAGATAGGAGAGGGGAGGAAGAGAAGAGAGAGGAGGAGAGAGGAGGAGAGGAGAGAGGTGGAAGAGAGAAAAGAGGAGAGGAGGAGAGGAGAGAGGAGGAAGAGAGGAGAGAGGAGGAGGAGAGGAGCGAGGAGAATGAGGTAATAGTATGCAACTGCAGCACGCAATTCCGGGAGCCTTCATGCATGTGGGCATTCCGGCACCTGCATGAACCTGCTCGAAGGAGAGGAGAGAGGAGGAGATAGGGTTTGTTGGGCTTGATGGAGGAGAGGAGAAAGGAGGAGAGGAGCGGAGAGAGGAGGAGATATGGTTTGTTGGGCTTGATGGAGGAGAGGAGAAAGGAGGAGAGGAGCGGAGAGAGGAGGAGATATGGTTTGTTGGGCTTGATGGAGGAGAGGAGAAAAGAGGAGAGGAGCGGAGAGAGGAGGAGATATGGTTTGTTGGGCTTGATGGAGGAGAGGAGAAAGGAGGAGAGGAGCGGAGAGAGGAGGAGATAGGGTTTGTTGGGCTTGATGGATGAGAGGAGAAAGGAGGAGAGGAGCGGAGAGAGGAGGAGATATGGTTTGTTGGGCTTGATGGAGGAGAGGAGAAAGGAGGAGAGGTGCGGAGAGAGGAGGAGATAGGATTTGTTGGGCTTGATGGAGGGGAGGAGAAAGGAGGAGAGGAGCGGACAGAGGAGGAGATATGGTTTGTTGGGCTTGATGGAGGAGAGGAGAAAGGAGGAGAGGAGCGGAGAGAGGAGGAGATATGGTTTGTTGGGCTTGATGGAGGGGAGGAGATTAATAATTAGTATTAGATTAGTAATTAGTAATTAGTATTAGACTGCCTGTCAGTGGAGCAGAATTCATTAGGCATTGATAGTGGTCTCAGGGAAGAGAAGAAGGGATGGCTCAGGGGAGAGGGGGGGTTGGATGGGATGGCTTAGTTTAGATGGGGTTTGGATGGGATGGCTCAGGTTAGAGGGGGGGTTGGATGGGATGGCTCAGGTTAGATGGGGTCTGGATGGGATGGCTCAGGGGAAAGGGGGGTGTTGGATGGGATGGTTCAGGAGAGAGGGGGTAGGATGGGATGGCTCAGGTTAGAGGGGGAGTTGGACGGGATAGCTTAGGTTAGATGGGGAGTTGGATGGGATGGCTCAGGAGAGTGGGGGGGATGGATGGGATAGCTCAGGGGAGAGGGGAGGTTGGTTGGATGGGATACCCTAACAGTGTTGATGTCTTGATGTCTCGATTACTTCATCAGAACAAGATAACTGAAAGGGGAAGAAGGAGGGGGGAGGAAGGAGGAGAGGGGAATTAATTCGTTAATTAATTCCTTTGTGAATTAATTACTTAATTCCTTTGTGAATTAATTACTTAATTACTTTATTAATTAATTACTTTATTAATTAATTACGTAATTCCTTTATTAATTAATTACTTAATTCCTTTGTTAATTAATTACTTAATTCCTTTATTAATTAATTACTTAATTCCTTTGTTAATTAATTACGTAATTCCTTTGTTAATTAATTACTCAATTCCTTTGTTAATTAATTACTTAATTCCTTTATTAATTAATTACGTAATTCCTTTGGAAATCAATTACTTAATTCCTTTGTTAATTAATTACTTAATTCCTTTATTAATTAATTCCTTAATTCCTTTATTAATTAATTCCTTAATTTCTTTATTAATTAATTACTTAATTCCTTTGTTAATTATTACTTAATTCATTTATTAGTTCATTCCGTCAGTCATTCATCCCTCCAACCATCGATTCGTCCCTCCCTCCCTCCCTCCCTCATCCATCCCTCCCTCCCTCCCTCCCTCCCTCCCTCTGTTATCTTACCCTCTGGTAGTCACAGTGTGGGTTGAGGCAGGTAGCAAGTTGACAGACGGTGATGTCACTGAAGCATTGACACTCCTGACAGGAGTCTGGTCTCCACAAGGTGTTGTTCTGCGGACACAAATAACAAACGTTCCCGACTTCAAGTTCCAACAGAAAAGGGAAAGTCATATTTGAGTCATTTCCTGTGTAAAAGCCACTATTCCAAGCGAGACTGTTCATAAAACACATACAGTAGCAGTTGGTTAAATAAACAGCAGGTCTTGGGTTGAATTAGACTGCCCATTTGTATCCTACGTCACAATATAAAACAATGCAAATCTTTCCTTTGGCCCTCTTGCAGGTGTTTTCTATTTGCATGCAACAGTGATTGAAACAGGCTACTAAATGTACCGTACACACATGTGCTGTCAGACACTTCTTTGTCTCTTTGTCTTAGTCCAACAGAGAGAAACACACTCACTATGGTATGCGTATTATCGACAGCCATAAAAGTCCTGAGATAGTACAGATAAATGTTGTTTGAAACTAAAGAGACTGAGGAACCCTTTTACATGTAACCAGTCTACCAGACACTAACCAGTCTACCAGACACTAACCAGTCTACCAGACACTAACCAGTCTACCAGACACTAACCAGTCTACCAGACACTAACCAGTCTACCAGACACTAACCAGTCTACCAGACACTAACCAGTATACCAGACACTAACCAGTCTACCAGACACCCTTACCCCGCAGTCTACCAGACACTAACCAGTCTACCAGACACTAACCAGTCTACCAGACACTAACCAGTATACCAGACACTAACCAGTCTACCAGACACTAACCAGTCTACCAGACACTAACCAGTCTACCAGACACCCTTACCCCGCAGTCTACCAGACACTAACCAGTCTACCAGACACTAACCAGTCTACCAGACACTAACCAGTCTACCAGACACTAACCAGTCTACCAGACACCCTCACCCCGCAGTCTACCAGACACTAACCAGTCTACCAGACACTAACCAGTCTACCAGACACCCTCACCCCGCAGTCTACCAGACACTGACCAGTCTACCAGACACTAACCAGTCTACCAGACACCCTTACCCCGCAGTCTACCAGACACTAACCAGTCTACCAGACACTAACCAGTCTACCAGACACCCTCATCCCGCAGTCTACCAGACACTAACCAGTCTACCAGACACCCTTACCCCGCAGTCTACCAGACACTAACCAGTCTACCAGACACTAACCAGTCTACCACCCTCTCCCTCTCCCCTCAGTTTAAGTGTGTGGTAAAGTAAATGGTGTCCTGATTAATGGTGTCCCGGAAAAACAGTGTCCCTGATAAATGGGGTCCTGATAAATGATGTCCCTGATAAACAGTGTCCCTGATAAATGGGGTCCTGATAAATGATGTCCCTGATAAACAATGTCCCTGATAAACAGTGTCCCTGATAAATGGTGTCCCTGATAAATGGTGTCCCTGATAAATTGTGTCCCTGATAAATTGTGTCCCTGATTAGCAGTGTCCCTGATAAATGGTGTCCCTGATAAATGGTGTACAGATGAATGGCATCCCTGATAAATGGCATCCCTGATAAATGGTGTCCCTGATAAATGGTGTACCTGATTAACAGTGTCCCTGATTAACGTTGTCCCTGATTAACGGTGTCCCTGATTAACGGTGTCCCTGATTAACGGTGTCCCTGATTAACGGTGTACCTGATTAACGGTGTCCCTGATTAACGGTGTCCCTGATAGACGGTGTCCCTGATTAATGGTATCCCTGATTAACGGTGTCCCTGATTAATGGTGTCCCTGATAGACGGTGTCCCTGATTAACGGTGTCCCTGATTAATGGTGTCCCTGATTAACGTTGTCCCTGATTAGCGGTGTCCCTGATTAACGGTTTCCTGATAGATGGTGTCCCCTGATAGATGGTGTCCCTGATTAATGGTGTCCCCTGATAGATGGTGTCCCTGATTAATGGTGTCCCCTGATAGATGGTGTCCCTGATTAATGGTGTCCCTGATATATGGTGTCCCTGATTAATGGTGTCCCCTGATAGATGGTGTCCCTGATTAATGGTGTCCCCTGATAGATGGTGTCCCTGATTAATGGTGTCCCCTGATAGATGGTGTCCCTGATAGATGGTGTCCCTGATTAATGGTGTCCCTGATAGATGGTGGAACAAAATCAGACCTGGGTTCAAATGTGCTTGACTAAACTGGAACAAATAGAATAGTCCCAAAACGTACAAATGCCACCAAGTGTCTGACGGGATATCCCTGTTCTATCACACACACACACACATATCCCTGTTCTGTCACATACACACACACACACATATCCCTGTTCTATCACACACACACACATATCCCTGTTCTGTCACATACACACACACATATCCCTGTTCTGTCACATACACACACACATATCCCTGTTCTATCACATACACACATACACACACACACACATATCCCTGTTCTATCACATACACACACACACACACATATCCCTGTTCTATCACACACACACACATATCCCTGTTCTATCACATACACACACACACACACATATCCCTGTTCTGTCACACACACACACACACACACACATATCCCTGTCCTATCACATACACACACATATCCCTGTTCTGTCACATACACACACACACATCCCTGTTCTGTCACATACACACATACACACACACACACATATCCCTGTTCTATCACATACACACACACACACACACACACACACACACACACACACATATCCCTGTTCTGTCACATACACACACACACACATATCCCTGTCCTATCACATACACACACATGTAACGGATGTGAAATGGCTAGCTAGTTAGCGGTGTTCGCGCTAAATAGCGTTTCAATCGGTGACGTCACTCGCTCTGAGACCTTGAAGTAGTGGTTCCCCTTGTTCTGCAAGGGCTGCGGCTTTTCAATGTAACAGTATAATTTTAGACCGTCCCCTCGCCCATACCCGGGCCGAACCAGGGACCCTCTGCACACATCAACAACAGTCACCCTCGAAGCATCGTTACCCATCGCTCCACAAAAGCCGCGGCCTTTGCAGAGCAAAGGGGGAACCACTACTTCAAGGTCTCAGAGCAAGTGACGTCACCGATTGAAACGCTATTTAGCGCGAACACCGCTAACTAAGCTAGCCGTTTCACATCCGTTACACACACACACACACACACACACACATATCCCTGTTCTGTCACATACACACACACACACACACATATCCCTGTTCTGTCACATACACACACACACACATATCCCTGTCCTATCACATACATACACACACACACACACAAACACACATATCCCTGTTCTATCACATACACACACACATATCCCTGTCCTATCACATACACACACACACACATATCCCTGTTCTATCACATACACACACACACACACACACACACACACACACATATCCCTGTTCTATCACATACACACGCACACACATTCCCTGTTCTGTCACATGCACACACACACACATATCCCTGTTCTATCACACACACACACACACACATTTCCCTGTTCTGTCACACACACACACACACACACACACACACACACACACACACACACACATCCCTGTCCTGCCCTCTGCTCCTTGATGTGTGAGGAACGTAGCGCTTCTCTTTCTGGGTCAAAGGAAGCAATACGTCTGGATATGTGACATCCAATCTACAGGACATCGGAAGAGAAGAGAAGAAGAGATAGAGCAATATGGAGGACGCTGTTTTTGTATTTTTGGTTTTCATTGCAGAGGGAAGGTGCTTATACGGTAATAGAGTTTGTCACACAGCAGCCTGTCACACAGCAGTCTGTCACACAGCAGTCTGTCACACAGCAGCCTGTCACACAGCAGCCTGTCAAACAGCAGTCTGTCAAACAGCAGTTTGTCCCAGAGCAGTCTGTCAACCAGCAGTCTGTCAAACAGCAGCCTGTCAAACAGCAGCCTGTCAAACAGCAGTTTGTCCCAGAGCAGTCTGTCAACCAGCAGTCTGTCAAACAGCAGCCTGTCAAACAGCAGTTTGTCCCAGAGCAGTCTGTCAAACAGCAGTCTGTCACAGTTGCAGTCTGTCAAACAGCAGTCTGTCACAGTTGCAGTCTGTCAAACAGCAGTCTGTCAAACAGCAGTCTGTCCAACAGCAGTCTGTCACAGAGCATTCTGTCACAGAGCAGTCTGCCAAACAACAGTCTGTCAACCAGCAGTCTGTCAAACAGCAGCCTGTCAAACAGCAGCCTGTCAAACAGCAGTTTGTCCCAGAACAGTCTGTCAACCAGCAGTCTGTCAAACAGCAGCCTGTCAAACAGCAGTTTGTCCCAGAGCAGTCTGTCAAACAGCAGTCTGTCACAGTTGCAGTCTGTCAAACAGCAGTCTGTCACAGTTGCAGTCTGTCAAACAGCAGTCTGTCAAACAGCAGTCTGTCCAACAGCAGTCTGTCACAGAGCATTCTGTCACAGAGCAGTCTGTCAAACAACAGTCTGTCAAACAGCAGTCTGTCACAGTTTCAGTCTGTCAAACAGCAGTCGTTCACAGAGCAGTCTGTCAAACAGAAGTCTGTCAAACAGCAGTCTGTCAAACAACAGTTTTTCAAACAGCAGTCTGTCAAACAGCAGTCTGTCAAACAGCAGTCTGTCACAGAGCAGTCTGTCAAACAACAGTCTGTCCAACAGCAGTCTGTCACAGAGCAGTCTGTCACAGAGCAGTCTGTCAAACAGCAGTCTGTCCAACAGCAGTCTGTCAAACAGCAGCCTGTCAAACAGCAGTCTGTCACAGAGCAGTCTGTCACAGAGCAGTCTGTCAAACAGCAGTCTGTCATAAAGCAGTCTGTCACAGAGCAGTCTCTCATGAAGCAGTCTGTCACAGTTTTAGGGTAAACTATTGCACAATAACATGGACTTTAATGTTTTACTGGACATGCTGACTGACATAACCTAACTTTCACTGTAAGGTCTACTACACCTGTTGTATTCAGCATTTCACTGTAAGGTCTACTACACCTGTTGTATTCAGCATTTCACTGTAAGGTCTACTACACCTGTTGTATTCGGCATTTCACTGTAAGGTCTACTACACCTGTTGTATTCAGCATTTCACTGTAAGGTCTACTACACCTGTTGTATTCAGCATTTCACTGTGAGGTCTACTACACCTGCTGTATTCAACGTTTCACTGTGAGGTCTACTACACCTGTTGTATTCGGCGCATGTGACAAATAAAATTTGATTTGACATAACCTGACTGACATTTAACAGGACAATCCTACTGGAGGTCCGGCCAGCATGTGGGGTCTCTCTCTCTCTCTCTCTCTCTCTCTCTCTCTCTCTCTCTCTCTCTCTCTCTCTCTCTCTCTCTCTCTCTCTCTCTCTCTCTCTCTCTCTCTCTCTCTCTCTCTCTCTCTCCCTCTCCCTCTCTCCCTCTCTCCCTCTCACCCTCCCTCCCTCCCTCCCTCTCTCTAATTATATTTAAGGACTCTATTGGCATGTGAAACATAATGGAAAATAAACCAAATTGAAATAAACATATATAAAACAATTAGCAGTTAACATTACACTGTCTGTTTGTGTTTGTGAACAGAGTCACCGGGCCAGCTTGTTTTGGGGACTCTTCTCCAGGTTCATCTCTCTGTAGGTGATGGCTTTCTCATGGAAGGTTTGGGAATCGCTTCCTTTCAGGTGGTTGTAGAATTTAACGGCTCTTTCCTTTTATAATTAGGGAGTATCGGCCTAATTCTGCTCTGCATGCATTATTTAGTGTGTAACGTTGTACACGGAGGATATTTTTGCAGAATTCTGCATGCAGAGTCTCAATTTGGTGTTTTTCCCATATTGGGAATTCTTGTTTGGTGAGTGGCAGAACCCCACCGGTTTTGAGCCCCACATTTTTAGCATTGCCATAGATAAAATGACGTCAAATCACGTTATATCTACAGTAGCTTTGGTTGGACCAATTATGTCAACATCATACATGCAAATCCTTTTTAATTCTTGTCAAATGAAGAGAAATAATGAAGAGAAATTATAGATAAAACGTATCGGTGCTCATCGGACATAAACATGACACAACAAGTTAGAAATCGCAAAATAAACAATGAGTGGTTTGGAAGGAATTAGTGGCTAACTGTGAGTTCAAGACAACTGGGAACTCGGGAAAAACGAGCTACGACTGCGAAAATACGTTTTGAAGTTTCATCCAACTCAGAATTGTAAATCGGGAACTCTGGCCTCTTTCTACAATCTGAAGATCACTGACATCATGATTCTCAGCCTTGTTTTTCCCGAGTTCCCAGTTGTCTTGAAAGCACCATAAATCCAGAGAATGACAGACTTTGATGACAACTGTTGATGCCAAACCGCAGCTACACCTTCCTGTTCAAGTGAGCTTTCATTGTCTGCTTATATGCTTATATGCAGTTATGACTTGGTGTACAGGGAGAATACTGTAAGAATGGCCCATGTTCAAAATTCTGTCGCTGTACATTTCAAAAGTGCTGAACAAATGGTTATATTGACGACGTCCATCCTAGGTCTCTCATTGTCTTAATCTAAATTACAGATATCCTGTAGTCCACTCGTTGTCCCCTTGTGCCATAGTTTGTACATCCCCATTGTCAGTAGAAACCACATTTGTTTAAGTAAGTCAGCCATATCAGCTATGTTCCTTTTAAAGGCCGTAAATGAGGCTGAATGAACTGTTTCACTGCCAGACTAGGCTTCGCTGATAGCCAGGTTTAGCAGTGGTAAGGTGTTGGGACTCTGCTGTTGGGACAGTTTTATGTAAACCTAACAGTTTGTGGGCACCGTTTGTCACTGTTATAGTGCAATTCATGTATTGTTTAGTGTTGTGTTGTGTAATGGCTTTGTTGGCATTCATCCCAAATTATGATTTTTTTTGCCCCATCAAGATTTATCTGCTAAAATCGCCACTACCTGTGGTTTACCTGCTGCCTGTGATTTACCTGCTGCCTGTGGTTTACCTGCTGCCTGTGGTTTACCTGCTGCCTGTGGTTTACCTGCTGCCTGTGGTTTACCTGCTGCCTGTGGTTTACCTGCTGCCTGTGGTTTACCTGCTGCCTGTGGTTTACCTGCTACCTGTGGTTTACCTGCTGCCTGTGGTTTACCTGCTGCCTGTGGTTTACCTGCTGCCTGTGGTTTACCTGCTACCTGTGGTTTACCTGTTGCCTGTGGTTTACCTGCTGCCTGTGGTTTACCTGCTGCCTGTGGTTTACCTACTGCCTGTGGTTTACCTGCTGCCTGTGGTTTACCTGCTGCCTGTGGTTTACCTGCTGCCTGTGGTTTACCTGTTGTCTGTGGTTTACCTGCTGCCTGTGGTTTACCTGCTGCCTGTGGTTTACCTGCTGCCTGTGGTTTACCTGTTGCCTGTGGTTTACCTGCTGCCTGTGGTTTACCTGCTGCCTGTGGTTTACCTGCTGCCTGTGATTTACCTGCTAAAATCGCCACTACCTGTGATTTACCTGCTGCCTGTGGTTTACCTGCTGCCTGTGGTTTACCTGTTGCCTGTGATTTACCTGCTGCCTGTGATTTACCTGCTAAAATCGCCACTGCCTGTGGTTTACCTGCTACCTGTGGTTTACCTGCTACCTGTGATTTATCTGCTAAAATCGCCACTGCCTGTGATTTACCTGCTGCCTGTGGTTTACCTGCTGCCTGTGGTTTACCTGTTGCCTGTGGTTTACCTGCTGCCTGTGGTTTACCTGCTGCCTGTGGTTTACCTGCTGCCTGTGGTTTACCTGTTGCCTGTGGTTTACCTGCTGCCTGTGGTTTACCTGCTGCCTGTGGTTTACCTGCTGCCTGTGATTTACCTGCTAAAATCGCCACTACCTGTGATTTACCTGCTGCCTGTGGTTTACCTGCTACCTGTGGTTTACCTGCTACCTGTGGTTTACCTGCTGCCTGTGGTTTACCTGTTGCCTGTGATTTACCTGCTGCCTGTGATTTACCTGCTGCCTGTGGTTTACCTGCTGCCTGTGGTTTACCTGTTACCTGTGGTTTACCTGCTGCCTGTGGTTTACCTGCTGCCTGTGGTTTACCTGTTACCTGTGGTTTACCTGTTACCTGTGGTTTACCTGCTGCCTGTGGTTTACCTGCTGCCTGTGGTTTACCTGCTGCCTGTGGTTTACCTGTTACCTGTGGTTTACCTGGTGCCTGTGGTTTACCTGCTGCCTGTGGTTTACCTGCTGCCTGTGGTTTACCTGTTACCTGTGGTTTACCTGCTGCCTGTGGTTTACCTGCTGCCTGTGGTTTACCTGATGCCTGTGGTTTACCTGCTGCCTGTGGTTTACCTGCTGCCTGTGGTTTACCTGCTGCCTGTGATTTACCTGCTGCCTGTGGTTTACCTGCTAAAATCGCCACTGCCTGTGATTTACCTGCTGCCTGTGGTTTACCTGCTGCCTGTGGTTTACCTGCTGCCTGTGGTTTACCTGCTGCCTGTGGTTTACCTGCTGCCTGTGGTTTACCTGCTAAAATCGCCACTACCTGTGATTTACCTGCTGCCTGTGGTTTACCTGCTGCCTGTGGTTTACCTGCTGCCTGTGGTTTACCTGCTGCCTGTGGTTTACCTGCTGCCTGTGGTTTACCTGCTGCCTGTGGTTTACCTGCTGCCTGTGATTTACCTGCTGCCTGTGGTTTACCTGCTGCCTGTGGTTTACCTGCTGCCTGTGGTTTACATGCTACCTGTGGTTTACCTGCTGCCTGTGGTTTACCTGCTGCCTGTGGTTTACCTGCTGCCTGTGGTTTACCTGCTGCCTGTGGTTTACCTGTTACCTGTGGTTTACCTGGTGCCTGTGGTTTACCTGCTGCCTGTGGTTTACCTGCTGCCTGTGGTTTACCTGTTACCTGTGGTTTACCTGCTGCCTGTGGTTTACCTGCTGCCTGTGGTTTACCTGATGCCTGTGGTTTACCTGCTGCCTGTGGTTTACCTGCTGCCTGTGGTTTACCTGCTGCCTGTGATTTACCTGCTGCCTGTGGTTTACCTGCTAAAATCGCCACTGCCTGTGATTTACCTGCTGCCTGTGGTTTACCTGCTGCCTGTGGTTTACCTGCTGCCTGTGGTTTACCTGCTGCCTGTGGTTTACCTGCTGCCTGTGGTTTACCTGCTAAAATCGCCACTACCTGTGGTTTACCTGCTGCCTGTGATTTACCTGCTGCCTGTGGTTTACCTGCTGCCTGTGGTTTACCTGCTGCCTGTGGTTTACCTGCTGCCTGTGGTTTACCTGCTGCCTGTGGTTTACCTGCTGCCTGTGGTTTAGCTGCTACCTGTGGTTTACCTGCTACCTGTGGTTTACCTGCTGCCTGTGGCACTGATGTTTAAGCAGAAGGATGTATAGGTTTTTACGTGCTCTAGTGCAACAGTGTCTAGATGGAATTTGTATTTGTAGTTCTGGCAACTGGACGTTTTTTCGATTTTTTTTGTCTTACTGAGATGTACTGTCAGGGCCCAGGTCTGACAGAATCTGTGCAGAAGATCTAGTTGCTGCTGTAGGCCCTCCTTGGTTGGTGATAGAAGCACCAGATCATCAGCAAACAGTAGACATGTGACTTCAGATTCCCTCTCCATCTCGCTCTCTCTCTCTCTCTCTCTCTCTCTCTCTCTCTCTCTCTCTCTCTCTACCCCTCTCTCCACCTCTCTCTCTACCCCTCTCTCTTCTCCCGCTCTCTCTCGCTCTTGCCCCCCCCCCCCCCCCCCCTCTCTCTGTCTCTGTCTCTGTCTATCTTTCTGAGCCATGGGAGCCATAAAGTAGACAGTGGTGCTCTCTCTGTCCTGATGAGAACATGCCCTATAGGGACCGGAACCCCAACACGTTTCATTAACTGTGTAAGGATGAGTGTTTCAGACCGTGGGGTTACCCACGACAACCTCACGCCCAAACCACCCGGAGCTCCCGACCAACGAGTTCAAAGCTTTCTTCAATGCTCCCCACTTGGCAAACCGTTCAACCACATCATTACAAAAACACTGGTACATCTTGATCACCTGACCCACAACTGGAAAAGATGTTTGGAGAATCCCCAGGGGGTTCAGACACGCCCTCCAACATCAGTCAACTGGTGGTGAGGTCCGATCTACCACAGACACTCAATGGTGTCTCAGGTCTGAATTAGTCCTCGATAAGAAGGATAGAATGAAAACCCGAAGTGTTTCGACTCTCCAGGACCAGGATTGGACAAGCCCTGTGTTAGACCAAAGTAGGTTAGACCGACTTCTATCTGAGCTGTAAAAAATAATTCATTCAACAGACGTCTTTCTCCCATCATTCAAGAGCCTTTTGACAACAAATGAAAAATCATCGGGCGACTGCCAGCCTGACGGCCCCCTCAGCCCATAAATCAGGTTCCCCTGCCATAACTGATATGCCTCTCCTCTCTCCTGGTCCAGCTAAATATTAACAGTCCATCTAATGGCCCCGGCAGCAGTCAACAGATGGAGAGAAGGGCTGTGTTCCAAATGACACACTATTCACTCTGTAGTGCATTCGTTTTGACCTCTAGTCAGAAGTAGTCCACTATATAGGGACTAGGGTGTCATTTTGGACATACACAGGTTTGGTCTCTGAGCTGAGATAAACAGGGACACATTCAGCAGCCTTACAGCAGGGTCAAACCAGCGAGAGAACAATGGTAAACTTTACAGCAGGGTCAAACCAGCGAGAGAACAGTAGTGAACTTTACAGCAGGTTAAAACCAGGGAGAGAACAGTAGTGAACTTTACAGCAGGGTCAAACCAGGGAGAGAACAGTGGTGAACTTTACAGCAGGGTCAAACCAGCGAGAGAACAGTACTGAACTTTACAGCAGGTTCAAACCAGCGAGAGAACAGTACTGAACTTTACAGCAGGGTCAAACCAGGGAGAGAACAATGGTGAACTTTACAGCAGGGCCAAACCAGGGAGAGAACAGTAGTGAACTTTACAGCAGGGCCAAACCAGCGAGAGAACAGTAGGGAACTTTACAGCAGGGTCAAACCAGCGAGAGAACAGTAGTGAACTTTACAGCAGGGTCAAACCAGCGAGAGAACAGTAGTGAACTTTACAGCAGGGTCAAACCAGAGAGAGAACAATGGTGAACTTTACAGCAGGGTCAAACCAGGGAGAGAACAGTAGAGAACTTTACAGCAGGGTCAAACCAGCGAGAGAACAGTAGTGAAATTTACAGCAGGGTCAAACCAGGGAGAGAACAGTAGTGAACTTTACAGCAGGGTCAAACCAGGGAGAGAACAATGGTGAACTTTACAGCAGGGCCAAACCAGCGAGAGAACAGTAGGGAACTTTACAGCAGGGTCAAACCAGGGAGAGAACAGTAGTGAACTTTACAGCAGGGCCAACCAGCGAGAGAACAATGGTGAACTTTACAGCAGGGTCAAACCAGGGAGAGAACAGTAGTGAACTTCAAGTACAATCCCATACTGATCAGAGTTTTGACCATTCTGATCATATATAAATAAATAAAAATACACACTTGGTTTTCATGAACTAACACCCACACTTGGTTTTCATGAACTAACACCCACACTTGGTTTTCATGAACTAACACCCACACTTGGTTTTCATGAACTAACACCCACACTTGGTTTTCATGAACTAACACCCACACTTGGTTTTCATGAACTAACACCCACACTTGGTTTTCATGAACTAACACCCACACTTGGTTTTCCCCCCTACGAGTACTGACTTGTCGATAGCTGCTTTATCGAGGAAAACTGTACTTACTATGACCGCGATATGTGGTTGTCCCACATAGAGCTACAGCGTATCTTAAGATGAATGCACGCCACTAACTATAAGTCACTCTGGATAAGTGTGTCTGCTAAATGAGTTTAATGTAAATATTTGACTGCTATGATGTGGCTGTGCTAATGTTACCACTGCTGCTGCTGTCTGGTATGATGTCATAGATAGTGTGCCTTCGGAAATGATTCAGACCCCTTGACTTTTTACACATTTTGCTACGTTACAGCCTTATTCTAAAATGGATTAAATATTTAAAAAATGTCCTCAGCAATCTACACGCAATACCCCATAATGACATCACAATACCCACTAATGACATCACAATACCACATAATGACATCACAATACCCACTAATGACATCACAATACCCCATAATGACATCACAATACTCCATAATGCCTAGGTGAAAACGTAATTTTTTGTTTGTTTGCAAAATCGGGCAGTGTATCAAATACTTGTTCTCCCCACTGTAATTGGATCCTTTCAAAACACGGGCGCTATTTCCCAGGTGAAGGACAATAGTGGTGGGACTTGACCTCTGAGCGACTTAGCGGCTTAGCGACTTAGCGATTTAGCGGCTCCCATCAGTGTCCTGCATAGAAGTGTTATTTTACGGAATGTAAAGTTAAATGTATAAATGACCTCTGACCTCTGTTTCCCTCTTACTAACCCCAAACATCTGTAGATTATCCTGCTAGTTCAGCACTGTAAACTCTTCCCTCCTTCGTCCGACACGTCGGCCCCCTCAGAGCCTTATACTGTGTAGTCTGGTGTCCAGGAGAACGGACCATCTCTGCAGTTTCCCTCTTTTTGGTAGCAGGGTAATGATACAGATGTAGGATCTTAATCTGAGCCAGTTTGCTACAGCAGGAAAATAATTCTGCAGTAACAGGAAATGTGAATTGTTACGTGGATTATAATTCATGGACATTTTGTAGGGGTTGATCAATTTGTTTGTTAGAGAATATCAAGTTTGATATTTTAAAGTGGAAATTAGAACATTTAGAAGCCTTTTTAAACCTGGAAATTAGAACATTTAGAAGCCTTTTCTAAACCTGGAAATTAGAACATTTAGAAGCCTTTTCTAAACCTGGAAATTAGAACATTTAGAAGCCTTTTCTAAACCTGGAAATTAGAACATTTAGAAGCCTTTTCTAAACCTGGAAATTAGAACATTTAGAAGCCTTTTCTAAACCTGGAAATTAGAACATTTAGAAGCCTTTTTAAACCTGGAAATTAGAACATTTAGAAGCCTTTTTAAACCTGGAAATTAGAACATTTAGAAGCCTTTTCTAAACCTGGAAATTAGAACATTTAGAAGCCTTTTTAAACCTGGAAATTAGAACATTTAGAAGCCTTTTCTAAACCTGGAAATTAGAACATTTAGAAGCCTTTTTAAACCTTGAATGCGCTACACGTTTGCATTTCCTGCAGTGCAAAACCAGGATGATCAAATTAAGATATGGCATCTGTACAGTAGGTTAGTAGTGTGTGTGTCCATAACCGTCTGTTTATACCCCAGTGTCAGACTCTATGCCTGTCAGACAGTAACTGTCTAGCCCTCTGTCTGGTCTGGTCTGGTCTGGTCTGTCTGGTCTGTCTGTCTGTCTGTCTGTCTGTCTGTCTGTCTGTCTGTCTAGCCGTCTGTCTGTCTGTCTGTTTGTCTGTCTAGCCGTCTGTCTAGCCGTCTGTCTGTCTGTCTGTCTGTCTGTCTGTCTGTCTGTCTGTCTGTCTGTCTGTCTGTCTCCAATGTAATACAATCCAGCCCAGATCCAGAATAATTTTCTAGCACCCCTCAACTCTGTGGCTGACTGTCTGTGTGTGAATCCACCTGCTGGACTTGTCACTGTGACACTCCTGACATTTCCTGTATCACATTAAAAACCTGTCAGAGTGCTGCCGTACTGTAATTCATACATCCTCATCTGTACTGGGACGACTACGGGGAGTATGGGGGGTTGTCAGGTCTTTAGGCCCTGCAATAGACTAGCATCCTGTCCAGGACTCTTGACTTACATCAATCTGCCTCACATCAACAGGAACAGGGGACAGGCTCCTGTCATTCAGTTTGGCTCGGTCTGCTCGGACAAGGCAAGGCACAGTACTTTACTGTACAGTACTTAAGCAATGAAATGGACTGGTAATTGAATAGAAGGATAGTAATGTGGTTTTACTACTCTGTTAAAATGTAAAGATTCAAAACACCATCATTGTGTACTGAAGACATAAAAAGTAATTCACCTAAACAGAGATCTGGTGTTTGAAGGCAGTTTGAAAGTAAAGACAATGTAAGAGTTTTGAAGTACTCTGAATGGAAGTATTCTGAATGGAAGTACTCTGAATAGAAGTATTCTGAATGGAAGTACTCTGAATGGAAGTACTCTGAATGGAAGTATTCTGAATGGAAGTATTCTGAATGGAAGTATTCTGAATGGAAGTATTCTGAATGGAAGTACTCTGAATGGAAGTACTCTGAATGGAAGTATTCTGAATGGAAGTACTCTGAATGGAAGTACTCTGAATGGAAGTATTCTGAATGGAAGTATTCTGAATGGAAGTATTCTGAATGGAAGTATTCTGAATGGAAGTATTCTGAATGGAAGTATTCTGAAACACCATTAGTGGTTCTTCAATCTGAATATCATTTATTTATATATCTTGTCTGATCGCAGCAACTCCCCAATGGGCTCGGGAGGAGAAGGGAGTCATGCGTCCTCCAAAACATGACCCGCCAAACCTTGCTTCTTAACACCCGCCCGCACCAATGTGTCAGAGGAAACACCATTCACCTGACGACCGAAGTCAGCCTGCAGCTGCCCGGCCTGCCAATGAGCACAGTGAGTCAAGTAAAGCCCCCCCTGGCCAAACCCTCCCCTAACCAGGACGACACTGAGCCAATTGTGCGCCGCCCGATGGGACTCCCGATCATGGCCGGTTGTGATACAACCCGGGTCTGTAGTGACGCCTCTAGCACTGTATTGCAGTGCCTTAGACCTCTGAACCAGGGTCTGTAGTGACGCCTCTAGCACTGTAATGCAGTGTCTTAGACCTCTGAACCAGGGTCTGTAGTGACGCCTCAGGCACTGTAATGCAGTGTCTTAGACCTCTGAACCAGGGTCTGTAGTGACGCCTCTAGCACTGTATTGCAGTGCCTTAGACCTCTGAACCAGGGTCTGCAGTGACGCCTCTAGCACTGTAATGCAGTGCCTTAGACCGCTGAACCACTTGGGAGGCCCTGATTATCATTTATTTTAAGAGTGTGTTGTGAAAAAACGTTTTCGGGTTTCAGTATATTTAAAAGACCACATCAAAACACAACAACAACAACAACAACAAATCCAGAAATGTACTGAGATTAACAGACAGAGCTGCCATATTTCTTATTTCTCCATAGTTTGCTCAGATATGTTCACATTTTAGAGGACACGTGGAATGTAATTCTTTTCCTAGGATATACAATGGCACTAATTACTACAGTTGCCAGCTTTATTGAGATTATAAATTATGCTACAATCAAAATGTTTAGGGTGATATAAATTATCGCATCGGTAGCGTGAATTAAGTGGTATTTGTGTGACAACGTGGATTTGAAAACCGGGTCTCCTTGTCAAAATACTGCCCTAGTCCACTCAGCCAGCCTACAGTCTTAACTAGTGTGCTGAATCACCATGGTTACACTGAGCACATTGGGGCCCAATTCAGACTTGAGGTAAATACTGAAGACTTCAATCAATAAAACATGGCCACTCTCCATGTTAAATCAATATATCTCAAGTCTGAATAGGAATTCCAATGTTTATTTTTTTTTCAATCCTTTATTTAGACAGATTAGAAACAGGAGGAGAAGGAGTGAAAGTGGGACAAGCAGAAAGTGGGACTTGAACCCCTGCCTTGTGATGCAGTACGAAGGCAAATTTCTTTGAAATGTTACTCAGTCAACCACATCTCCACATGCCATATGAATCCCGTTGAAGTTAAAAACCTGGTGCCCCATGTCAGAAGACTGAAGCATGGAGGTGGAGAATTATGGGTAATTGTGGCAAGATCAGTGGTTCTCAAACCCCAGACGTTTCACAATGTTGTTGTAACCCTGAACTCGCTCACCTGATTCACCTAGTCAAAGGCTTGATGATTAGTTTACAAGTTGAATCGGGTGTTCTAGCTCTGGAATAAATGAAATCCATTGGACAGCTGGCCCCCAGAGGAGACTCTATGATTACTCTATTGTCCCCAGAGGAGACTCTATGATTACTCTATTGCCCCCAGAGGAGACTCTATGATTACTCTATTGTCCCCAGAGGAGACTATGATTACTCTATTGTCCCCAGAGGAGACTCTATGATTACTCTATTGTCCCCAGAGGAGACTCTATGATTACTCTATTGTCCCCAGAGGAGACTCTATGATTACTCTATTGTCCCCAGAGGAGACTCTATGATTACTCTATTGTCAAGTGTAAAAAAAACAGGCAAGTTTGTGTGCACCTCTTTCGGGTCCTTCACAAATTCAGACAGAGAAGAGAGCGAAACCAAACGCTCGGCTGAAAGGCTCCTAAACAATGCAAGAAAGCGCACGTCAATGAACACGTGAGTACACAATGTTATCACGTTGAAGAAGGAAACAGAAAAGGAATTCACACAACAAGAACGTGTTTTGTGCAGCATTTCATCCGTTATGGTAATAGTCCAAGTCAAGCAGCCATTTTGATTTATAGATCAGTTTTCTTGATGCTGCATGTAGTTGTTAACTGATATATGCCATTGTTTGCACATTTGTTCTTAAAAAGGCAAATTAATGCCTGCTTTTTAGTTAATACAATTGACTTGTGTGAACTCGCCCTCCATTTGGTCAAATCTGACCATAATTAGATCCTCCTGATTCCTGCTTTCAAGCTAAAACTAAAGCAGAAAGTAGCAGTGACCTTGCTCAATATGGAAGTGGTCAGATGACGCGGATGCTACGCTACAGGACTGTTTTGCTAGCACAGACTGGAATATGTTCCGGGATTCATGTAATGGCATTGAGGAGTTTACCACCTCGGTCACAGGGTTCATCTATAAGTGCATCGACGATGTCATCCCCACAGTGACCATACGTACATATCCCAACCAGAAGCCATGGATTACAGGCAACATCCCCACCGAGCTAAAGGGTAGACCTGCTGCTTTCAAGGAGCATGACACTAATCCGGACGCTTATAAGAAATCCCGCTATGCCCTCAGACGAAACATCAAACAGGCAAAGCGTCAATACAGGATTCAAATTGAATCCTACTACACCGGCTCTGACACTAGTCAGATGTGGCAGGGTTTGCACACTATTACAGACAACAAAGGGAAACCCAGCCGCGAGCTGCCCAGTGACATGAGTTTACCAGATTATCTAAATGCCTTTTATGCTCCCTTTAAGGCAAGCAACACTGAACATGCATGAGAGCACCAACTGTTCCGGACGACTGTTTAATCACGCTTTCTGTAGCCGATGTGACCCAGACCTTTAAACAGGTCAACATTCACAAGGCCGCGGGGCCAGACGGATTACCAGGGAGTGTACTCAAAGCATTCGCGTACCAACTGGCAAGTGTCTTCAAGGACATTTTCAACTTCTCTCTGACCGAGTCTGTAACACCTACATGTTTCAAGCAGACCACCATAGTCCCTGTGGCCAAGAATGTGAAGGTAACCTGCCTAAATGATTACCGCCCTGTAGCACTCATGCCGGTAGCCATGAAGTGCTTTGAATTGCTGGTCATGGCTCACATCAACAGCATCCTCCTGAAAACCCCAGACCCACTCCAAATCTCCAGTCTAGTCAACCCAGTGATATCTCTCCTCTCAGTCTCCAGCTGTCTAGTCAACCCAGTTATATCTCTCCTCTCTGCCTCCAGTCTAGTCAACCCAGTTATATCTCTCCTCTCTGTCTCCAGTCTAGTCAACCCAGTTATATCTCTCCTCTCTGCCTCCAGTCTAGTCAACCCAGTTATATCTCTCCTCTCTGTCACCAGTCTAGTCAACCCAGTTATATCTCTCCTCTCTGCCTCCAGTCTAGTCAACCTAGTTATATCTCTCCTCTCTGTCTCCAGTCTAGTCAACCCAGTTATATCTCTCCTCTCTGTCTCCAGTCTAGTCAACCCAGTTATATCTCTCCTCTCTGCCTCCAGTCTAGTCAACCCAGTTATATCTCTCCTCTCTGCCTCGTCTAGTCAACCCAGTTATATCTCTCCTCTCTGCCTCCAGTCTAGTCAACCCAGTTATATCTCTCCTCTCTGCATCGTCTAGTCAACCCAGTTATATCTCTCCTCTCTGCCTCCAGTCTAGTCAACCCAGTTATATCTCTCCTCTCTGCATCGTCTAGTCAACCCAGTTATACCTCTCCTCTCTGTCTCCAGACTTCAGGAAACATCTGATGTTATAACAGCTCCATACTAAATGTTCTGGCTATTTTAAATGCTGCTTTGTAAGCTGAGTTTTAGGGTGAAATATCGAGTGAAAGGAATATGCCTCTGGTGATTGGACATGGCTAGGCTAAGGAAACAGTACACACCTTAAATAACTTCAACCACACAGACACAAATATACACACAACATATACAGTACGTGTGTGTGTAACAACGGCAAGTGTAACACATTCCTATCATTGATTAGTAGACGCTAAGCATGGAAGGCTCACAGCGGGCCTGAGAGGGAATGAGGTGAGATGGCATGGCAGAGATGGCCTATATCTGACTGACTGGCTACCATGCTACAGCAGCCAGCCATCTATTTACCGTCTATCTGTGAGCTCATAAAAGGAAACAGCAGACATATTTTATCCAAAGGCTCAACCTCCTCTGACGTTTTTTCCGTCACAGAAGAAGAACTGATGCTGACGCCTCTGGATGGATGTTCTGCACCATGTATGGCACCGTGTATGGCACCGTGTATGGTACCGTGTATGGCATTGTGTATGGCACCGTGTATGGCACCGTGTATGGCACCGTGTATGGCACCGTGTATGGCACCGTGTATGGCACCGTGTATGGTACCGTGTATGGCACCGTGTATGGCACCGTGTATGGCACCGTGTATGGCACCGTGTATGGCACCGTGTATGGTACCGTGTATGGCACCGTGTATGGCACAGTGTATGGTACCGTGTATGGCACCGTGTATGGCACTGTGTATGGCACCATGTATGGCACCGTGTATGGCACCGTGTATGGCACCGTGTATGGCACCGTGTATGGTACCGTGTATGGTACCGTGTATGGTACAGAACCTTTCCATGCAGACCCCCCCCCCTATCAGAAACATACAGATGGGCCATTTCTTTTGGTAAAAATTTACAAAAAATGTATGATAAACTAACAGAAGTTCTCGATTGACAATAATGCTTGTCAGTATACCAGAGTGAAAGTGAACGTTTTGTAATCGGTATGCAGTGTGTAAAGGAGGAGGAGGAGGAAGAGAAAGACAACGAGGAAGAGGAGGAGGAAGAAGAAGAGGAGGAAGAGCAGGATCTGACACATAGTTTACATTAAAAAATAAAGGTGAGCCGCACATTCTAGGAGCTCAGATTCACACCCTGATGAAGACAGCTTGTCTGTCGAAACGTTGGACATTACATTTTTTGCATCTGAGCTTCTAGAGCGTGCGGCTCTCTTTTAATTTTTCATGTGTTCTACTCCGCTTGCCAGCACCTCGCCTAAAATAGGTGTGAGTTCCTTTGGCCTCTAGAACACAGCTTACATAGGCATAAAAAAAGAGTCAAGACAGCACAAATTACACTAAATACACCTTGTTCTTCTACAGCTTGTCAAACACAGAGATATTGCTGGGTGTAAGTGATCGTCTTTTCAGGTCTCTATCTCTCCCTATCTCTCTCTAAGGAGGAGGAGGAGGAGGAGGAGGATGAAGAGGGGGGAAGAGGAGGAGGAGATTTCACTGACTAGCTCTAGCAGGAATCCAAATGGCACCCTTTCCATTTTAACCCTGGCAAATCTTTTAACAGCATTATCGTCATTCTGGTCCTAACTTCCTGAATAAATCCCTGCTCTACAATCCCTCTCAAAGTCATTCTGATCCTAACCTCTTGAATAAAACCTTTCTCTACAATCCCTCTCAAAGTCATTCTGATCCTAACCTCCTGAATAAAACCCTGCTCTACAATCCCTCTCAAAGTCATATTTCCCTGAAGACAGACCCTGAACAGACCCTTGAACAGAATTCTGGTCATAGTTCCCCAAGGTGTGTTCTGCTCCAGTCCTTGTCGGAGATCAATCTTTATAATTCAGTCTTTATAATTCAGTCTTTATAATTCAGTCTTTATAATTCAGTCTTTATAATTCAGTCTTTATAATTCAGTCTTTATAATTCAGTCTTTATAATTCAGTCTTTATAATTCAGTCTTTAAAATTCAGTCTTTATAATTCAGTCTTTATAATCCAGTCTTTATAATTCAGTCTTTATAATTCAGTCTTTAAAATTCAGTCTTTATAATTCAGTCTTTTATAATTCAGTCTTTAAAATTCAGTCTTTTATAATTCAGTCTTTAAAATTCAGTCTTTATAATTCAGTCTTTATAATTCAGTCTTTATAATTCAGTCTTTATAATTCAGTCTTTAAAATTCAGTCTTTATAATTCAGTCTTTTATAATTCAGTCTTTAAAATTCAGTCTTTTATAATTCAGTCTTTAAAATTCAGTCTTTATAATTCAGTCTTTAAAATTCCCGCTCTCATGGTTTTGAAAAACATCACTCATCAAAATACGCTGGCCCATTCGATAACCATTCATTTTCCTGGCGCCTACAGGACATTAAAGCCACCGAGAGAAAAAGACCCTTCTCCAAAAGACTGGAGAAGGAAAACACACAATGTGTTCATCATCACGTTTATAAACACTAATTCATTCATTCATTTTGAAAACAGCTATCATATACTGTAGATCAGAGATCATCAACTAGATTCAGCCAAATGTTTCTTGAGCTGACGGTTACGGAGCTGGAACATAATTACAAGTAATTTGTAGACTTCAGATTGACCACAAGAAGCCCAAACAGATATAATATTTGACTAAAACATAATAATTTCAAACCTTGCCTACATTTATATACATCTCTCTATTATGGGAATATTTGGAAACAGATTCTAAAATTAAAATCACTTGGAGCTGATTGGCTGGTGTTGTTACCACGGTTATGTTTACAATGGGGATTTCAGCATGTAAATCTTGGTGGGGCAAAAAATAAATAATGTTTAGATGTACGCCAGCAAAGTCAAGACACAACACAACACTAAACATTAATTTCCCTATAACGGTGACAAACGATGCCCACAAACTGTAAGCAGAGCAACAGCAGAGTCCCAACACCTTACCACCATTACACCTGGCTATCCGCTGAGCTTTGTCTGGCAGCGAAACAGTTCATTCAGTCTCATTTCCTGCCTTTTAATAAAACATAGCTGATATGGATGACTTGCTTAAACAAATGTGGTTTCTACTGACAATTGAGATGTACAAACTATGGCATAATGGGACAACAAGCGGATAAGAGACAATCAGTCATTTAGATTAAGATATTAATGAGCGAGCCAGGAGGGACGTAGTCAATATGAATATAATATATTTGTCCAGCACTTTTGAAATGTACAATGACAAAATTCAGAACATAGGCCGTTCTTAGTGTTCTCCCTGTACACCAAGTCAGAACAGTAGGATAAATAAAGGGGGCATATAAGCAGACATTGAAAGCTCTTACAATATTCAATGATGACCTTTCTCTAAAATTGTCCATAGGCTAAATGTGCACCATCAAGTCAGAACAGTAGGCTAAATTATGAGGCGAAAAGGGACAAAATTATTAGGGTGAGGCACATGGGCTGCTAACAGCTTACTACACAACATACACTCAGTATTACTTTCTTAGCTACAGTATACATATCTCCCTGGCATATCCTTTTATCCGTGGACCTTGATCTCCTTATAGATTTTGCAGTGACGTAGTGTCCCCTTAAATGACAGAACACTGAGCCAATCACAGCGCAACTAGAGAACATTACCAACCTACCAAACCCTACATTCTGTATTTTACGTATATCCCTCCAGGATTTGTTTTAAAGCCCCCAAAACTTATTTTCATTATGTATTTTTAGAGTAACAACGGGTGTAAAATCGATCAAAATAAGGTTATTTTTGGTCAAGGTTGGCTAAAAGTACACCTCATAGTTGTGTTCGACACTGATCTAATATGACTTACTTAAATTCACTCAACACCAACAAAAGGCACAAAAATGGCTGTAGCATCTAGTTATTTTGAGAGAGAGAGAGAGAGAGGATTCTCCAATTACATTGAATGAGTTACAGGACAAAATAAAAACCCTCCAACCCAAAAAGGCCTGTGGTGTTGATGGTATCCTCAATGAAATGATCAAATATACAGACAACAAATTCCAATTGGCTATACTAAAACTCTTTAACATCATACTTAGCTCTGGCATCTTCCCCAATATTTGGAACCAAGGACTGATCACCCCAATCCACAAAAGTGGAGACAAATTTGACCCCAATAACTACCGTGGAAGATGTGTCAACAGTAACCTTGGGAAAATCCTCTGCATTATTATTAACAGCAGACTCGTACATTTCTTCAATGAAAACAATGTACTGAGCAAATGTCAAATTGGCTTTTTACCAAATTATCGTACAACAGACCATGTATTCACCCTGCACACCCTAATTGACAACCAAACAAACCAAAACAAAGGCAAAGTCTTCTCATGCTTTGTTGATTTCAAAA
>NC_092152.1:6408313-6478313 GCF_045791955.1 Oncorhynchus clarkii lewisi
CCACCATAATGGTACACATTCCAGACGTTGACATCTCAGGGACCATGGTGTCTGTAATCTCTTGAATACAGCATTCAATCATGTCATTCTGGAGATTCTGGAGAGAGATACGTCGCATTTGATGGAGTATTGTACCTTTTGCAGGAAAGGGTCAAACTCCTTCAAAATCTCCATACATTCTAGAAAGTTCCCTCTATTTGTACTGTCACTAGATTCGTCATTGTTACGGAAAGAGTGTCCCTGTCTTCTTAACATTGAGGTGACCGCAACAATTCTCCTCAGATACTCCCTTCTCTCTGCAATATCACTAGCATGGGCAGATGTTCAAATCTGAGCAATGTTGCCATGACTGCTAGTTGCCTGGGAGCTGTGCCATGCCAAAACACTGTCTCTGTGTGTTTGTGCCATTTAATGTTTAATGAAGATGCAATTTTTGCATCCATTATTGACAAAATAATCAAATGTAATGTTTTTGCCAAAAACTCTACCCAATTCTATTTCTCAAACCAGCAGTGCTGAAATGTCCTTTTCGGTGTGACCAAAACGTTGGTGTGGGTAGCTGTTCAGCTTCACTTGTCTGGGCCAAGTGTCTTTGTCACCTAAATCGCTCTCATTTCTGGAAGGAGTTGCTGCAGCGGCTTGACTATTCTCTCTCTCTCTGGATCTGTTTGTTGTCTCTCTCTCTCTGGATCTGTTTGTTGTCTCTCTCTCTCTGGATCTGTTTGTTGTCTCTCTCTCTCTGGATCTGTTTGTTGTCTCTCTCTCTCTCTGGATCTGTTTGTTGTCAATCTCTGTCTGGATCTGTTTGTTCTCTCTCTCTCTGGATCTGTTTGTTGTCTCTCTCTCTCTGGATCTGTTTGTTGTCTCTCTCTCTCTGGATCTGTCAGTTGTCTCTCTCTCTCTGGATCTGTTTGTTGTCTCTCTCTCTCTGGATCTGTCAGTTGTCTCTCTCTCTCTGGATCTGTTTGTTGTCTCTCTCTCTCTGGATCTGTCAGTTGTCTCTCTCTCTCTGGATCTGTTTGTTGTCTCTCTCTCTCTGGATCTGTCAGTTGTCTCTCTCTCTCTCTGGATCTGTTTGTTGTCCCTCTCTCTCTCTCTGGATCTGTTTGTTGTCCCTCTCTCTCTCTGGATCTGTTTGTTGTCCCTCTCTCTGGATCTGTTTGTTGTCTCTCTCTCTCTCTCTGGATCTGTTTGTTGTCTCTCTCTCTGGATCTGTTTGTTGTCTCTCTCTCTGGATCAGTTTGTTCTCTCTCTCTCTCTCTGGATCTGTTTGTTGTCCCTCTCTCTCTGGATCTGTTTGTTGTCCCTCTCTGGATCTGTTTGTTGTCCCTCTCTCTCTCTGGATCTGTTTATTGTCCCTCTCTGGATCTGTTTGTTGTCCCTCTCTGGATCTGTTTGTTGTCCCTCTCTCTCTGGATCTGTTTGTTGTCTGTTTGTTGTCCCTCTCTGTCTGGATCTGTTTGATCTGTCTGTTTGTTGTCCCTCTCTGGATCTGTTTGTTGTCTCTCTGTCTGTTTGATCTGTTTGTTGTCCCCTCTGGATCTGTTTGTTGTCCCTCTCTCTCTCTCTCTCTCTCGGATCTGTTTGTTGTCCCTCTCTGGATCTGTTTGTTGTCCCTCTCTGGATCTGTTTGTTGTCTCTCTGTCTGGATCTGTTTGTTGTCCCTCTCTGGATCTGTTTGTTGTCCCTCTCTGGATCTGTTTGTTGTCCCTCTCTGGATCTGTTTGTTGTCCCCACCTCTCTGGATCTGTTTGTTGTCCCTCTCTGGATCTGTTTGTTGTCTCTCTCTCTCTCGATCTGTTTGTTGTCTCTCTCTCTCTCTGGATCTGTTTGTTGTCCCTCTCTGGATCTGGTTGTTGTCTCTCTCTCTCTGGATCTGTTTGTTGTCTCTCTCTCTCTCTCTGGATCAGTTTGTTCTCTCTCTCTCTCTCTGGATCTGTTTGTTGTCCCTCTCTCTCTGGATCTGTTTGTTGTCCCTCTCTGGATCTGTTTGTTGTCTCTCTCTCTCTCTCTGGATCTGTTTGTTGTCTCTCTCTCTCTCTCTCTCTCTCTCTCTGGATCTGTTTGTTGTCCCTCTCTCTCTGGATCTGTTTGTTGTCCCTCTCTCTCTCTCTGGATCTGTTTGTTTTCCCTCTCTCTCTGGATCTGTTGTCTCTCTCTCTCTCTCTCGATCTGTTGTCTCTCTCTCTCTGGATCTGTTTGTTGTCCCTCTCTCTCTGGATCTGTTTGTTGTCTCTCTCTCTCTCTGGATCTGTTTGTTGTCTCTCTCTCTCTGGATCTGTTTGTTGTCCCTCTCTCTCTGGATCTGTTTGTTGTCCCTCTCTCTCTCACTGGATCTGTTTGTTGTCTCTCTCTCTCTCTCTCTGGATCTGTTTGTTATCCCTCTCTCTCTGGGTCTGTTTGTTGTCCCTCTCTCTCTCTCTCTGGATCTGTTTGTTGTCCCTCTGGATCTGTTTGTTGTCCCTCTCTCTGGATCTGTTTGTTGTCCCTCTCTCTCTCTGGATCTGTTTGTTGTCCCTCTCTCTGGATCTGTTTGTTGTCCCTCTCTCTCTCTCTGGATCTGTTTGTTGTCCCTCTCTCTGGATCTGTTTGTTGTCTCTCTCTCTCTCTCTCTCTCTCTGGATCTGTTTGTTAACCCTCTCTCTCTGGATCTGTTCTCTCTCTCTCTCTGGATCTGTTTGTTTTCCCTCTCTCTCTGGATCTGTTGTTTCTCTTTCTCTCTGGATCTGTTGTCTCTCTCTCTCTGGATCTGTTTGTTGTCCCTCTCTCTCTGGATCTGTTTGTTGTCTCTCTCTCACTCTTGATCTGTTTGTTGTCTCTCTCTCTCTCTGGATCTGTTTGTTGTCTCTCTCTCTCTGGATCTGTTTGTTGTCTCTCTCTCTCTGGATCTGTCAGTTGTCTCTCTCTCTCTCTGGATCTGTTTGTTGTCTCTCTCTCTCTCTGGATCTGTTTGTTGTCTCTCTCTCTCTGGATCTGTTTGTTGTCCCTCTCTCTCTGGATCTGTTTGTTGTCCCTCTCTCTCTGGATCTGTTTGTTGTCTCTCTCTCTCTTGATCTGTTTGTTCTCTCTCTCTCTCTTGTTTGTTGTCTCTCTCTCTCTTGATCTGTTTGTTCTCTCTCTCTCTGGATCTGTTTGTTGTCTCTCTCTCTCTGGATCTGTTTGTTGTCCCTCTCTCTCTGGATATGTTTGTTGTCTCTCTCTCTCTTGATATGTTTGTTGTCTCTCTCTCTCTCTGGATCTGTTTGTTGTCTCTCTCTATCTGGATCTGTTTGTTGTCCCTCTCTCTGGATCTGTTTGTTGTCTCTCTCTCTCTCTCTCTCTCTCTCTGGATCTGTTTGTTAACCCTCTCTCTCTGGATCTGTTCTCTCTCTCTCTCTGGATCTGTTTGTTTTCCCTCTCTCTCTGGATCTGTTGTCTCTCTCTCTCTCTGGATCTGTTGTCTCTCTCTCTCTGGATCTGTTTGTTGTCCCTCTCTCTCTGGATCTGTTTGTTGTCTCTCTCTCTCTCTGGATCTGTTTGTTGTCCCTCTCTCTCTGGATCTGTTTGTTGTCCCTCTCTCTCTCACTGGATCTGTTTGTTGTCTCTCTCTCTCTCTCTGGATCTGTTTATTGTCCCTCTCTCTCTGGGTCTGTTTGTTGTCCCTCTCTCTCTCTCTCTGGATCTGTTTGTTGTCTCTCTCTCTCTCTCTCTGGATCTGTTTGTTCTCCCTCTCTCTCTGGGCATGCTTGCTCTCTCTCACTTATATAGCTCGCACTTGTACAGCTGCCTTGCATAGAAGAAGCCTCTCTTTCTTTATGACCTTTTTAAGATATTGTGAACATCATTTATTCATGCCTAACAAAAAGTAAGACATATGCTGTACAAATTGAAATGAAAGCTTAAACATCTACTTGCTTTTTTCCCCCTCACTAACCTTGATCAGACGTGCTCCCTCAGCCCTGACAGCCTCCAGCTTCTTTCCCTCGTTCTTGTCTGCTGTGTTTTTTTACATGTATTGTTCTTAAACTCATATTAACTCAAGGCTTAATAGGTGATTCATCTGTTTAAGTTTTAAAGTTGTTTGTTTGAACTGGTAAAAAAACTTCCTTTCTCACCGGATTGGCCTCCGGCGGCCACTGCCTCTCTTGAAGAATTTCTGTATGTCCATCTAACGTTAGTCGTTCGCTAGCCTACAGTTGAGACACTGAGGATAATACATGTTGATCAACGCTTCTGATAATTGTTTTTTTGCAATGGCCTTACTGAATGAAAGCAATTGAATATGACATGATATGTGCACGATGTTACATCATCTGTCTCATTTATAGTCTGGCACAGATAGCAAGACTACATTAAATATAATGTTATTTAGATATCATCTGTCTCATTTACAGCCTGGCACAGATAGCAAGACTACATTGAACTACAACGTTAACTAGATATCGTCGCCACTTATGTCGAATTTTAAAAGACACCGTAAAACGTTACCGTTAGCTAGCTCGTACCAATGTAACTTACAGGCAAGCCTCACATAAAAAAAAATGTATTGGTTACCAAAGCTTTGATTATGACCAAAGTCTATATGAATCCGTCCTGTCAGAGCCTTTTCCTGTCAGTTTACTGTTAGCTAGCAGTAGCTAAGGTTAACCAAAATGTTAGCTACTGCTGTGGCTTGAGACTGCTAGCTAACGTTAACCAAAATGTTAGCTACTGCTGTGGCTTGAGACTGCTAGCTAACGTTAACCAAAATGTTAGCTACTGCTGTGGCTTGAGACTGCTAGCTAAGGTTAACCAAAATGTTAGCTACTGCTGTGGCTTGAGACTGCTAGCTAAAGTTAACCAAAATGTTAGATACTGCTGTGGCTTGAGACTGCTAGCTAACATTAACCAAAATGTTAGCTACAAGTAGACCTAACGGTACAACAAACTGATCCAGAGAGAGAGAGAGAGAGAGAGAGAGAGAGAGAGAGAGAGAGAGAGAGAGAGAGAGAGAGAGAGCGAGAGAGCAAGAGAGAGAGAGAGAGAGAGAGCGAGACAGAGCGAGCGAGAGAGAGCGAGAAGAGAAGGAAAGGAACTCTCACATACAGTGATGTTCTTCCTAATCACGTTCAACCTCTTCCATTGGAATGTGGTTCCCACTTCTCAGAGTGCCTGCCTGCCTGCATGCCTGCCTGACCTCCGTTTGCCTGCCTGACCTCCCTGCATGCATCTACTTCCTTCCGTGTCTGCCTCACCTCTCTGACTCACCTTCCTTGTCTTGCTCCCTCGCGCCAATAGGCGTATTATTACTCTGTGTTGTGTGTTCAGCATTTCAGCTAAAAATGAGAGAAATCTTGACCTCTCCACCCTCAGGGGAGATAAGTGAACCCTGCTGCAGAGAGATCTCTCCACCCTCCTGCCTTTGACCAGGGGAGATAAGTGAACCCTGCTGCAGAGAGATCTCTCCACCCTCCTGCCTTTGACCAGGGGAGATAAGTGAACCCTGCTGCAGAGAGATCTCTCCACCCTCCTGCCTTTGACCAGGGGAGATAAGTGAACCCTGCTGCAGAGAGATCTCTCCACCCTCCTGCCTTTGACCAGGGGAGATAAGTGAACCCTGCTGCAGAGAGATCTCTCCACCCTCCTGCCTTTGACCAGGGGAGATAAGTGAACCCTGCTGCAGAGAGATCTCTCCACCCTCCTGCCTTTGACCAGGGGAGATAAGTGAACCCTGCTGCAGAGAGATCTCTCCACCCTCCTGCCTTTGACCAGGGGAGATAAGTGAACCCTGCTGCAGAGAGATCTCTCCACCCTCCTGCCTTTGACCAGGGGAGATAAGTGAACCCTGCTGCAGAGAGATCTCTCCACCCTCCTGCCTTTGACCAGGGGAGATAAGTGAACCCTGCTGCAGAGAGATCTCTCCACCCTCCTGCCTTTGACCAGGGGAGATAAGTGAACCCTGCTGCAGAGAGATCTCTCCACCCTCCTGCCTTTGACCAGGGGAGATAAGTGAACCCTGCTGCAGAGAGATCTCTCCACCCTCCTGCCTTTGACCAGGGGAGATAAGTGAACCCTGCTGCAGAGAGATCTCTCCACCCTCCTGCCTTTGACCAGGGGAGATAAGTGAACCCTGCTGCAGAGAGATCTCTCCACCCTCCTGCCTTTGACCAGGGGAGATAAGTGAACCCTGCTGCAGAGAGATCTCTCCACCCTCCTGCCTTTGACCAGGGGAGATAAGTGAACCCTGCTGCAGAGAGATCTCTCCACCCTCCTGCCTTTGACCAGGGGAGATAAGTGAACCCTGCTGCAGAGAGCGAGAAGTAGCAGGAGATTTTTATTTTTATTTAACCTTCATTTAACTAGACAACTTTAAGAACAAACACTTATTTACAATGACGGCCTACCCCGGGCCAAACCAAACACTGGGCCTATGGGACTCCCAATCACACACAGAGAGACAGAGACAGAGAGAGACAGAGAGAGACAGAGAGAGACAGAGACAGACAGAGACAGACAGAGAGAGAGAGAGAGAGAGGGAGGGGGAGAGAGAGAGACAGAGAGAGAGGGGGGGGAGGGGGAAGAGGGGGGGAGAGAGAGAGAATATTTCCACCTGCTGCAGTCAGAAGAGGAATGACCACCCCTCTGAGCCTGGTTCCTCTCTAGGTTTCTTCCTAGGTTCCTGCCTTTCTAGGGAGTTTTTCTTGCTTGTTTGTAGGTGACCAAATACTTCTCTTCCAGCATAATTTGCAAATAAATTCATTAAGAATCCTACAATGTGTTTTTCTGGAATTTTTTTTCTCATTTTGTCTGTCGTAGTTAAAGTGTACCTATGATGAAAAATACAGGCCTCTCTCATCTTTTTAAGTGGGAGAACTTGCACAATTGGTGGCTGACTAAATACTTTCTTGCCCCACTGCAGGTCAATAACAGTTTGGGTCTAGAGTGTCATCCCCTTTGAAGAGGGGGATGACCGCGGCAGCTTTCCAATCTTTAGGAATCTCTGACGATACAAAAGGTTGAACAGACTAGTAATAGGGGTTACAACAATGGCAGCGGATAATTTTAGAAAGAGAGGGTCCAGATTGTCTAGCCTGGCTGATTTGTACTGGTCCATGTTTTGCAGCTCTTTCAGAACATCAGCTATCTGGATTTGGGTGAAGGAGAAGCTGGCGAGGCTTGGACAAGTAGCTGCGGGGGTGTGGATCCAGGAGGAAATGTTAACATGCATGAAACCAAGGATTTTACAGTTACAAAAGTCAACAAATAGGAGTGCCTGGGGACACACAGGGCCTGGGATAACCTCTACATCACCCGAGGAACAGAGAAGGAGTAGGATGAGGGTAAAGGCTAAAGGCTATCAAAACTGGTCGTCTAGTGCGTTGGGGACGGAGAATAAAAGGAGCAGAATTCTGGGTGTGGTAGAATAGATTCAGGGCATAATGGTGGGGTGCGGGTACAGTGGAGGTAAACTTAGGCATTGAGTGACGATGAGAGAGGCTGCATCTCTGGACGCACTAGTTATGCTGGGTGACGTCACCGCATGTGTTGGAGGTGGAACAAAAGTGGTATCTGAGGCATGTTGAGTGGGACTAGGGGCTCCGCAGTAAAATAAAACTATGAAAACTACCCTAAACAACAGTATACAAGGCATATTGACATTTGAGAGAGACATACAGCGATCACAGGTGTTGATTGGGAGAGCTAGCTAAGACAACAACGGGTAAGACAACAACAGCTAATCAGCTAAGACAACAACAACAGGTAAAATGGCGATGAGTGGGCAGAGAGGATCAGTTAACTACACACAGGGCCTGTGCACAATTGGTGGCTGACTAAATACTTGTTTAGCCCCACTGTACATGTCTGAGAATAATACAGCCTTACAGGACATTATTTCCCTATAAACTACAACAGCTGATGATCAAATAAAAGCAATGATGATCAGTGTTGTAGTCATCTAGCTTTAATAACAACCTTCATATGACAACAAAACATTACCCATGCTCTATGTGGAAGACAAATTCCCTCTATAAAACTCTCTCCCTCTCTCTCTCTCTCTCTCTCTCTCTCTCTCTCTCTCTCTCTCTCTCTCTCTCTCTCTCTCTCTCTCTCTCTCTCTCTCTCTCTCTCTCTCTCTCTCTCTCTCTCTCTCTCTCTCTCTCTCCCTCTCCCTCTCCCTCTCTCTCTCTCTCTCTCTCTCTCTCTCTCTCTCTCCTCTCTCTCTCTCTCTCTCTCTCTCTCTCTCTCCCTCTCTCCCTCTCTCCCTCTCTCCCTCTCTCCCTCTCTCTCTCTCTCTCCCTCTCCCTCCCTCCCTCCCTCTCCCTCTCCCTCTCCCTCTCCCTCTCCCCCATATTATAATTTTGGATCCATCTTCTAAGGTGAATTTGTTTTAATGACAAATTCCCTCTATATAACTTCCACCTTCATGCCAGATGTTTCTTCCCCTATTTGAATATTGTGTGGTCTAATATTAACTACAAAGACAAGAAGGGTTATATATACACCACAGTCAAGTGAAGTGCATGACTTTAAAGTGAGACAGTGCAGGGGCTTTGCCAAAGAGGAGCTCTTTGAGCTGTGTGCGCTGTCTGGAAGTGGGGACAGAAGAAGAAGGTGTGTAACTACATGACTAACTATTGCTCTGGGATGTTTTCATTTACCATGGAGTGTAAATCTCTGCAGTCTTCACCCAGCATTCAGATCCACCCACACTACCCAGCATTCAGATCCACCCACACTACCCAGCATTCAGATCCACCCACACTACCCAGCATTCAGATCCACCCACACTGCACCAAGCATTCAGATCCACCCACACTACCCAGCATTCAGATCCACCCACACTGCACCAAGCATTCAGATCCACCCACACTACCCAGCATTCAGATCCACCCACACTGCACCAAGCATTCAGATCCACCCACACTACCCAGCATTCAGATCCACCCACACTGCACCAAGCATTCAGATCCACCCACACTGCACCAAGCATTCAGATCCACCCACACTGCACCCAGCATTCAGATCCACCCACATTTCACCCAGCATTCAGATCCACACACACTACCCAAGCATTCAGATCCACACACATTTCACCCAGCATTCAGATCCTCACACACTTCACCCAGCATTCAGATACACACACACTTCACCCAGCATTCAGATCCACACACACTTCACCCAGCATTCAGATCCACACACACTTCACCCAGCATTCAGATCCACACACACTTCACCCAGCATTCAGATCCACACACACACCACAAATCGTTAAGATATACACACAAACTCCACAAATCGCTAAATACACACACTCACTCCACAAATCGCTAAATACACACACTCACTCCACAAATCGTTAATATATAAACACACACACACTACACAAATCGTTAAGATATAAACACTCTCTTGAAAAATATGAGCCTCTTGAAAAAGCCAAACCTTGACTCAGAAAATATAAAAAACTATCGGCCTATATCGAACCTCCCAGTCCTCTCTAACATTTGTTAAAAAGCCTTTAAAAACCTTTTAATTGCGTCAGACCGAGTCTCTGCATCTGTCCTCGTGCTCCTAGACCTTAGTGCTGCTTTTGATACCATCGATTACCACATTCTTTTGGAGAGATTGGAAACCCAAATTGGTCTACACGGACAAGTTCTGGCCTGGTTTAGATCTTATCTGTCAGAAAGATATCAGTTTGTCTCTGTGAATGGTTTGTCCTCAAATCAACTGTAAATTTCGGTGTTCCTCAAGGTTCTGTTTTAGGACCACTATTGTTTTCACTACATATTCTACCTCTTGGTGATGTCATTTGGGAACATAATGTTAACTTTCACTGCTATGTGGATGACACACAGCTGTACATTTCAATGAAACATGGTGAAGCCCCAAAATTGCCCTCCCTGGAAGCATGTGTTTCGGACATAAGGAAGTAGATGGCAGCAAATGTTCTACTTTTAAACTCGGACAAAACAGAGATACTAGTTCTAGGTCCCAAGAAACAAAGAGATCTTCTGTTGAATCTGACAAATCATCTTGATGGCGTTACTCTGGACCCTGATCTCTCTTTTGAAGAACATATCAAGACCATTTCAAGGACAGCTTTTTTCCATCTACGTAACATTGCAAAAATCTGAAACTTTCTGTCTAAAAATGATGCATAAAAATGTACCTATGCCTTTGTCACTTCTAGGTTAGACTACTGCAATGCTCTACTCTACTTTACTAAATACATTTCAGTTAGTGCTAAACACGGCTGCTAGAATCTTGACTAGAACCAAATAATTTTATCATATTACTGCAGTGCTAGCCTCTCTACACTGGCTTCCTGCTAAGGCAAGGGCTGATTTCAAGGTTTTACTGCTAACCTACAAAGCATTACATGGGCTTGTTCCTACCTATCTTTCTGACTTGGTCTTGCCGTACATACCTACATGTACGCTACGGTAACAAGACACAGGCCTCCTTACTGTCCCTAGAATTTCTAAGCAAACAGCTGGAAGCAGGGCTTTCTCCCATAGAGTTCAATTTTTATGGAATGGTCTAGCTACCCATGTGATGGACGCAGAATCGGTCTCAACATTTAAGTCTTTATTGAAGACTCATCTCTTCAGTAGGTCATATGACTGAGTGTAGTCTGGCCCAGGAGTGGGAAGGTGAACAGAAAGGCACTGGAGAAAGGAACCGCCCTTGCTGTCTCTGCCTGGCCGGTTCCCCTCTCTCCACTGGGATTCTCTGCATCTAACCCTATTAAAGGGGCTGAGTCACTAGCTTACTGGTGCTCTTTCATGCTGTCCCTAGGAGGGGTTCGTCACTTGAGTGGGTTGAGTCACTAACGTGATCTTCATGTCCGGGTTGGCGCCTCCCCTTGGGTTGTGCCGTGGCGGAGATCTTTGTCTCTCCCTCTCCCTCTCCCTCTCCCTCTCCCTCTCTCTCTCTCCCTCTCTCCCTCTCTCCCTCTCTCCCTCTATACTCGGCCTTGTCTCAGGATGGTAAGTTGGTGGTTGAAGATATCACTGTAGTGGTGTGGGGGCTGTGCTTTGGCAAAGTGGGTGGGGTTATATACTGCCTGTTTGGCCCTGTCCGGGGGTATCATCGGATGGGGCCACAGTGCTCCTGTCTCAGCCTCCAGTATTTATGCTGCAGTAGTTTATGTGTCAGGGGGCTGGAGTCAGTCTGTTATATCTGGAGTATTTTTCCTGTCTATTCCGGTGTCCTGTGTGAATTTAAGTATGCTATCTCTAATTCTCTCTCTCCTCTCTAACTTAGTCTCTTTCTTTCTCTCTCTCTCGGGGGACCTGATCCCTAGGACCATCCCTCAGGACTACCTGGCCTGATGACTCCTTGCTGTCCCCAGTCCACCTGGCTGTGCTGCTGCTCCAGTTTCATCTGTTCTGCCTGCGGCTATGGAACCCTGACCTGTTCACCAGACGTGCTACCCATCCCAGACCTGCTGTTTTCAACTCTCTAGAGACAGCAGGAGTGGTAGAGATACTCTGAATGAGCGGCTATGAAAAGCCAACTGACATTTACTCCTGAGGTGCTGACCTGTTGCACCCTCGACAATCACTGTGATTATTATTATTTGCCCCTGCTGGTCATCTATGAACATTTGAACACCTTGGCCATGTTCTGTTATAATCTCCAACCGGCACAGCCAGAAGAGGACTGTCCACCCCTCATAGCCTGGTTTCTCTCTAGGTTTCTTCCTAAGTTCTGGCCTTTCTAGAAAGTTTTCCTAGCCACAGTGCTTCTGCACTCCTGTCACGTTCACTGTCTTCAAACTCCCTGTCATAAATGAGCCAAGGCTCAGCGTGCATGTAATTCCACATCTTTAATGAAGTGAAAGCAGGTAAACAGAAACCGGGGCCTCCCGAGTGGCGCAGTGGTTAAGAGCTCTGCCACCAGAGACTCTGGGTTCGCGCCCAGGCTCTGTCGTGACCGGCCGCAACCGGGAGGTCCGTGGGGTGACGCACAATTGGCCTTGCGTCGTCCGGGTTAGGGAGGGCTTGGCCGGTAGCGATATCCTAAAAAATAATAAATTATAACAATAATAATTACCCACAAACACTGGTGGGAAAATTACTGCCAAGGTATGATTCCCAATCAGAGACAACGATAGACTGCCTGTGATTGGTAACCATACTCGGGCCAACAAAGAAACAGACTAACTAGAATGCCCACGCAACACCCCGACCTAACCAAATAGAGAAATAAAAAGTCTCTCTAAGGTCAGGGCGTGACACCTGCATTGCTTGCTGTTTGGGATTTTAGGCTGGGTTTCTGTACAGCACTTTCTGATATCAGCTGATGTAAGAAGGGCTTTATAAATAAATTGGATTGATACACACACTCCACGTAGTGTTAGGTTATACACTGTGTGTACAAAACATTAAGGACACTTGATCTTTCCATGACATAGACTGACCAGGTGAATCCAGGTGAAAGATATGATCCCTTATTGATGTCATTTGTTAAATCCACTTCAATCAGTGTAGATGAAGGGGAGGAGGAAGGTTAAATAAGGATGTTGAGACATGGATTGTGTATGTGTGCCAAGATAAAATATATAAATGCCTTTAGTGCCAGGAGCATTGGTTTAGTGTGTCAAGAACTGTAACGCTGCTGGGTTTTTTAACTCTCAACAGTTTTCCCGTGTGTATCAAGAATGGTCCACCACTCAAAGGACCTCCAGACAACTTGACACAACTGTGTGAAGCATTGGAGTCAATGTGGGGCCAGCATCCCTGTTGAATCCTTTCAACACCTTGTAGAGTCTATGCCCCGCTGAATTGAGGCTGTTCAGAGGGGAAAAGGGAGGAGTGCAACTCCATATTAGGAAGGTGTTCTTAATGTTTGGTATACTCAGTGTATATGCATGGCGTGGGTCTGCCCTGGAGAGGGGGAGAGCTATACAGAACTAAGGACATAAGAAATACTATAATATACTAAATACTGTACTATACTATAAAATAAAGGTTTAGTAAAGGTGGTTCTACAGTGAACTACTCGCGTGATGAGCAGCGTTGTCTGCGACCTTAAGACTTCCTAGGCTACTTACTGTACTATAAAATAGGGGAGCTTTACATATCTAAGAATATAACAAATACTATACTATAATATACTAAATACTGTACTATACTATAAAATAGGGGAGCTTTACAGAACTACCGATATATACAGTACCATACTATCAGAAATACGACACTATAAGAAATACTGTAACATACTAAATACTAAACATTAATCTATACCAAATAATATACTAAATACTGTACTATACTATGAAATATAAATTATATATTATAATAATATATAATATAAGAGATACAGTACCATACTATCAGAAATATGACACTATAAGAAATACTGCAACATACTAAATACTAAATATTAATCTATACCAAATACTATACTAAATACTGTACTATACTATGAAATATAAATTATATACTATAATAATATAAAAAAAATTAATTGAGGCAGTTCTGAGGGCAAAAGAGGAAGAGACATACCTAGCCAGTTGTACGACTGTTTTCAACTGAAATGTGTCTTCCACATTTAACCCCTCTGATGCCTTCATCTACATCCAGGTCATCGGCGCCCAGGGAGAAGTTGTTGTTTGAGGTTAACTGCCTTGCTCAAGGGCAGAACAGCAGATTTTTCCACCTTGCCAGCACGCGGATTCGAACCAGTGCCCTTTCAGGTAACTGGCCCAATATGCTCTTAACAGCTAGGCTACCTTCTGCCCTGCAGGAGGTGCAACTCAATTTTAGGAAGGTGTTCCACTCAGTGTACACACAAACCCACCTTCCACGAGGTGTTAAGATGTACACACGGGGCCTCCCGAGCGGCACAGCGGTCTGAGGTGCTAGAGTGCTAGAGGAGTCACACAAACACAACCTCTATGAAGCGTTAAGATGTACACAGAAGAAACAGGGACACAGATGGCTCTTTGGAACACAGCCAAGCTTCAGCAATGACTGGAAGAAAATATGATGCCGTTAATGTCACATCAGAGAGAGAGAGAGAGAGAGAGAGAGACAGAGAGAGAGAGACAGAGAGAGAGACAGAGAGAGACAGAGACGACAGAGAGAGACAGAGAAACAAAGAGAGACAGACAGACAGAGACAGAGAGAGAGAGAGAGAGAGAGACAGAGAGAGAGACAGAGAGAGAGAGAGACAGAGAGAGAGACAGAGCGAGACAGAGAGAGACAGAGAGATAGAGAGAGACAGACAGACAGAGACAGAGAGACAGAGAGAGAGACAGAGAGACAGAGAGAGAGACAGAGAGAGAGACAGAGAGAGAGAGAGAGAGAGAGTGTCTCTCTCATGAAGAGTGCCTTCCTGGTGTTTAGATAAAGGACTCTGACAAGAGCTCCAATTAAAACATCAGGAGCCTCATTTCTCAAAGATTAATAACACGGATGTAAACCTTGCCTGCTCCAGTGTCCCTGAAAAGATTAGTATTTATAATTATTTGAAGTTGATGAGAAAGTGTGCGTATCTCCATGCATAATCTCAAACCATGCACAACTTCTAGAAGGTTGATCAACTGTATTGCAAGCAAATAGGCCCCTTGTTCGGTTGGTGGAAATGGTAGGTGTTATAATAATGGTAGGTGTTGTAATAATGGTAGGTGTTGTAGGTGTTGTAATAATGGTAGGTCTTGTAATAATGGAAGGTGTTGTAATAATGGTAGGTGTTGTAATAATGGTAGGTGTTATAATAATGGTAGGTGTTGTAATAATGGTAGGTGTTATAATAATGGTAGGTGTTATAATAATGGTAGGTGTTGTAATAATGGTAGGTGTTGTAATAATGGTAGGTGTTATAATAATGGTAGGTGTTATAATAATGGTAGGTTGTGTAATAATGGTAGGTGTTGTAATAATGGTAGGTGTTGTAATAAAGGTAGGTGTTGTAATAATGGTAGGTGTTGTAATAATGGTAGGTGTTATAATAATGGTAGGTGTTGTAATAATGGTAGGTGTTGTAATAATGGAAGGTGTTGTAATAATGGTAGGTGTTGTAATAATGGTAGGTGTTGTAGGTGTTGTAATAATGGTAGGTGTTGTAGGTGTTATACTAATGGAAGGTGTTATAATAATGGTAGGTGTTATAATAATGGAAGGTGTTGTAATAACTGTAGGTGTTGTAATAATGGAAGGTGTTGTAATAATGGTAGGTGTTGTAATAATGGTAGGTGTTGTAGGTGTTGTAATAATGGTAGGTGTTGTAGGTGTTATACTAATGGTAGGTGTTATAATAATGGAAGGTGTTGTAATAATGGTAGGTGTTGTAATAATGGTAGGTGTTGTAATAATGGTAGGTGTTGTAGGTGTTATACTAATGGAAGGTGTTATAATAATGGTAGGTGTTATAATAATGGAAGGTGTTGTAATAATGGTAGGTGTTGTAATAATGGAAGGTGTTGTAATAATGGTAGGTGTTGTAATAATGGAAGGTGTTGTAATAATGGTAGGTGTTATAATAATGGTAGGTGTTGTAATAATGGTAGGTGTTGTAATAATGGTAGGTGTTGTAATAATGGTAGGTGTTGTAATAATGGAAGGTGTTGTAATAATGGAAGGTGTTGTAATAATGGTAGGTGTATAATAATGGAAGGTGTTATAATAATGGTAGGTGTTGTAATAATGGAAGGTGTTGTAATAATGGTAGGTGTTGTAATAATGGAAGGTGTTGTAATAATGGTAGGTGTATAATAATGGAAGGTGTTATAATAATGGTAGGTGTTATAATAATGGAAGGTGTTGTAATAATGGTAGGTGTATAATAATGGTAGGTGTTGTAATAATGGTAGGTGTTGTAATAATGGTAGGTGTTGTAATAATGGTAGGTGTTGTAATAATGGAAGGTGTTGTAATAATGGTAGGTGTATAATAATGGAAGGTGTTATAATAATGGTAGGTGTTATAATAATGGAAGGTGTTGTAATAATGGTAGGTGTATAATAATGGTAGGTGTATAATAATGGTAGGTGTTGTAATAATGGAAGGTGTTGTAATAATGGTAGGTGTATAATAATGGTAGGTGTATAATAATGGTAGGTGTTGTAGGTGTTGTAATAATGGTAGGTGTTGTAGGTGTTGTAATAATGGAAGGTGTTAATAAAATACTGCGAAATTATTCACAATAATTATACCAGAACGACCAAGTAATACCAGAACGACCAAGTAATACCAGAACGAGCAAGTAATATGAATATGTTGTTTACAACTTCCTCATTTAACCAAGCATGAACAGCTATGCACAAGCACACACACCATGAAGCTACCACTACTTACTGACGAACTGTGTCAAAGACCAAACCAGGTCAAAGATAATGCTACACACAGGACAATATTTCCTCAAATAATCTCCTCCCCCCTTTCTCCCTCTCTTTCTACCCCCCCCCCCCCCCCCCCCCCCCCCCATCCCTTCCCCTAAGGGTGTACTTTGTTGGGTCTGAGCCCAAGAGAATGCTGTGTTGGGTCTGGGCCCAAGAGAATGCTGTGTTGGGTCTGGGCCCAAGAGAATGCTGTGTTGGGTCTGGGCCCAAGAGAATGCTGTGTTGGGTCTGGGCCCAAGAGAATGCTGTGTTGGGTCTGGGCCCAATAGAATGCTGTGTTGGGTCTGGGCCCAAGAGAATGCTGTGTTGGGTCTGGGCCCAAGAGAATGCTGTGTTGGGTCTGGGCTCAAGAGAATGCTGTGTTGGGTCTGGGCCCAAGAGAATGCTGTGTTGGGTCTAGGCCCAAGAGAATGCTGTGTTGGGTGTACACAACAAAGTGAATTCCTCCTGCATTCATTGCGAGTTCAAAGCTTTCTCACAAAGCCAAGGCTTTCAAATCAACCCCCTTCCAAATTACATTATGCAGAAAAGCTTGTCGGGTGGCGGAGGTTCCTGGGGGTTAATCAGGCATCAGGTATCTCCGGCTGAGCTGCGGCTAGGTTGGCGGTTGTCTCTCACTTTCAAGAACGCACTTCCTGAGTCCCAAATGGCACTCTCGTCCCCTATGTCACTGCTCTCAAGTTGAGTGCTTGAGGAAATAGGGTGGAACACCAACGACTCTTTAAAACCCAATTGATAAAGTACCAGTGTCCCAAAGGGTATCGAAACTTCTGTTGTCTGGATTCTACTGAGTCCCACTGCAATCGTTCTCTGTTCTACAGAAATACAATGAATCAAAATAAGACCAGGTCACTCTGACAGACTCCACTTTTCCCAACGCATAATTCACCCTTTTCCGACACGGATTTCCAACATACGCATCCGTAGTCAACAAAACACCTCCGAACAAGAAGCAATTCATTATCGTTTACCTCTCTTATCTTATCTCACTTGCACACACTGTATATAGACTTTTTCTATTGTGTTATTGACTGTACGTTTGTTCATTCCATGTGTAACTCTGTGTTGTTGTCTGATCACACTGCTCTGCTTTATCTTGGCCAGGTCGCAGTTGTAAATGAGAACTTGTTCTCAACTAGCCGACCTGGTTAAATAAAGGTGTTCTCAACTAGCCTACCTGGTTAAATAAAGGTGTTCTCAACTAGCCTACCTGGTTAAATAAAGGTGTTCTCAACTAGCCTACCTGGTTAAATAAAGGTGTTCTCAACTAGCCTACCTGGTTAAATAAAGGTGTTCTCCACTGGCCTACCTGGTTAAATAAAGGTGTTCTCAACTAGCCTACCTGGTTAAATAAAGGTGTTCTCAACTAGCCTACCTGGTTAAATAAAGGTGAAATAAAAAATGTAATAAAAATGTACAGACGTATCCTCCACTCGAGTTTAAGACTATTTCCTTGTTGTTCCAGTTTTCGTTACTACTGTTGTCCACTTAGAACATTTTTGAGTTTCTCTGCCCACGAGAGAAGTATATTTCACCCCCCCCCCCCCAGTCCTTTTTCCACACAACTACACTCTAACCACTAGGCTACCCTGCCTCCTCTACACTCTAACCACTAGGCTACCCTGCCGCCTCTACACTCTAACCACTAGGCTACCCTGCCTCCTCTACACTCTAACCACTAGGCTACCCTGCCTCCTCTACACTCTAACCACTAGGCTACCCTGCCTCCTCTACACTCTAACCACTAGGCTACCCTGCCGCCTCTACACTCTAACCACTAGGCTACCCTGCCGCCTCTACACTCTAACCACTAGGCTACCCTGCCGCCTCTACACTCTAACCACTAGGCTACCCTGCCGCCTCTACACTCTAACCACTAGGCTACCCTGCCGCCTCTACACTCTAACCACTAGGCTACCCTGCCGCCTCTACACTCTAACCACTAGGCTACCCTGCCGCCTCTACACTCTAACCACTAGGCTACCCTGCCTCCTCTACACTCTAACCACTAGGCTACCCTGCCGCCCTTTACAAACAACACATGGAGATTGTAGGCTTCAGGGAGTCCTTAGACTGTATAAAGGCGTCTCAGAATAGGAAATGCTGATCTAGGATCCGTTTGGCCATTTAGATCATAAAGCGTACACCGGTAAGATTTGTCAAACATTTGCACCTCTGAACAGAGTTAGCATATTCGCTAGCTAGCGCAACATACTATAGCTAGCTAAGGACACTGCACTAACTCAGCAGCTACCACAGGCAGCTGTTTCATGGAAATTAAATCCATTGTGATTGAATTACAACGTTAATATACTGTAAGTGGTTAGCTAGCTTGGAGGAAGTATTTAGTGTTGTGTGCGTTGCGGCTGTGCATTTAGCTAGCTACCATCCCATAGCCTACGTTGTATATCAAGTGTGACTGGATCATGAAATTTAGCCATTGGATGTAGAGAGGAAACGCCCTATTTATACATTTAGAAACGGCAGGTGTGTTCGCTACCGAGTCGGCACGCAGCAGGTACCGCTTTTGTTCTAGCAAGAGAAGGAACGGCCTCCCACTGTAATAAGTACATATCGGCAGTGAGCACAGGATTCACACCAGTACAGAGATGCTACACTGAGATGTAATACGAGCCCAGGACTCACTACAGTACAGAGATCCTACACTGAGATGTAATACGAGCCCAGGACTCACCACAGTACAGTGAGATGTAATAAGAGCCCAGGGTTCACCCCAGTACAGAGATCCTAAACTGAGATGTAATAAGAGCCCAGGGTTCACCCCAGTACAGAGATCCTAAACTGAGATGTAATAAGAGCCCAGGCCTGACCCCATTACAGAGATCCTAAACTGAGATGTAATAAGAGCCCAGGCCTGACCCCAGTACAGAGATCCTAAACTGAGATGTAATAAGAGCCCAGGCCTGACCCCAGTACAGGGATCCTAAACTGAGATGTAATAAGAGCCCAGGCCTGACCCCAGTACAGGGATCCTACACTGAGATGTAATAAGAGCCCAGGCCTGACCCCAGTACAGGGATCCTACACTGAGATGTAATAAGAGCCCAGGCCTGACCCCAGTACAGAGATCCTAAACTGAGATGTAATAAGAGCCCAGGCCTGACCCCAGTACAGAGATCCTAAACTGAGATGTAATAAGAGCCCAGGCCTGACCCCAGTACAGAGATTCTAAACTGAGATGTAATAAGAGCCCAGGGTTCACCACAGTACAGAGATCCTAAACCAAGATGTAATAAGAGCCCAGGGTTCACCCCAGTACAGAGATCCTACACTGAGATGTAATAAGAGCCCAGGCCTGACCCCAGTACAGAGATCCTAAACAGAGATGTAATAAGAGCCCAGGGTTCACCCCAGTACAGAGATCCTAAACTGAGATGTAATAAGAGCCCAGGGTTCACCCCAGTACAGAGATCCTAAACTGAGATGTAATAAGAGCCCAGGCCTGACCCCATTACAGAGATCCTAAACTGAGATGTAATAAGAGCCCAGGGTTCACCCCAGTACAGAGATCCTACAATGAGATGTAATAAGAGCCCAGGACTCACCCCAGTACAGAGATCCTAATCTGAGATGTAATAAGAGCCCAGGCCTGACCCCAGTACAGAGATCCTAAACTGAGATGTAATAAGAGCCCAGGACTCACCCCAGTACAGAGATCCTAAACTAAGATGTAATAAGAGCCCAGGACTCACCCCAGTACAGAGATCCTAAACTGAGATGCAATAAGAGCCCAGGACTCACCCCAGTACAGAGATCCTAAACTGAGATGTAATAAGAGCCCAGGCCTGACCCCAGTACAGAGATCCTAAACTGAGATGTAATAAGAGCCCAGGCCTGACCCCAGTACAGAGATCCTAAACTGAGATGTAATAAGAGCCCAGGACTCACCCCAGTACAGAGATCCTAAACTGAGATGTAATAAGAGCCCAGGCCTGACCCCAGTACAGAGATCCTAAACTGAGATGTAATAAGAGCCCAGGCCTGACCCCAGTACAGAGATCCTACACTGAGATGTAATAAGAGCCCAGGCCTGACCCCAGTACAGAGATCCTAAACTGAGATGTAATAAGAGCCCAGGCCTGACCCCAGTACAGAGATCCTAAACTGAGATGTAATAAGAGCCCAGGACTCACCCCAGTACAGAGATCCTAAACTGAGATGTAATAAGAGTGCCCAGGACTCACCCCAGTACAGAGATCCTAAACTGAGATGTAATAAGAGCCCGGGCCTGACCCTAGTACAGAGACATAAGAAGCCACACTCAGTTTAACTTAACAACTTTTGAGATAACTTACTTCAAAATTCTATTAGTCTACTGTTTATATCCAGGAAGTCCATCTACCTTTGTTTTACAGTCCATTCACCTGTTCCATAGGGGTCAAACATCTCTTTGAGAAGGTTGCCTTGACATTTTATTCACCTCTATTTAACTGCAAACCTCTTTGTCGCTTTTCCCGTGAAGTACTTTGTCTACCAATTAGTCATGTATTCTCTCTCTCACAAGAAATGAGTTTCTGTGGAAAGGTCTTCTGACTCAGGTTTCTCGGTGTAAACACAGAGACTATCTATAGTGATATTGTATCTCACTAGGCAGCAGTTGACGTCGTGATATTTGAAAGTCGCAGCCAGACAATACGTTATTCAACGGTGTGAGGTAGTTTCATAAGAACTGTTTTTCCAAAGCGGACAATTAGACTTTACAAGGCATTCAGGAAGTATTCATATACCGTCACTTATTCCACATTTTGTTGTGTTCAAAGTTTAAATTCAACATTTATTAATCTCACCTATCCTACACACAATATCCCATAAGGACAAATTCAAAACATGTTATTAGAAATTTGAGCAAATTTATTGAAAATTAAATACAGAAATACAGCATATAATTTACATAAGTATTCACACCACTGAGGCAATATTTTGTAGAAGCACCTTTGGCAGCGATTAGAGGTGTGAGTCTTTCTGGGTAAGTCTCTTAAGAGCTTTCCACACTTGGATTGTGCAACGTTTGCCCATTACTCTTTTCAAAATTATTCAAGATTTGTCAAATTGATTGTTGGTCGGCAACCATTTTCAGATCTTGTCACATATTTTCAAGTCGATTTAAATCAAAACTGTAACTCGGCCACACAGGAACAGTCACTGTCTTCTTGGTAAGAAACCCCAGTGTAGATTTGGCCTCATGTTTTGGGTTATTGTCCTGCTGAAAGGTTGAATTAATCTCCCAGTGTCTGGTGGGATGCAGACTGAACCAGGTTTTCCTCTAGGATTTTGCCTGTGCTTAGCTCCATTACGATTATTTTTTATCCTGAAAAACTCACCAGTCCTTAACAATGACACGCATACCCATAACATGATGCAGCCATCACTATGATTGAAAATATGGAGAGTGGTACTCAGCAATGTGTCATATTGGATGTTCCCCAAACATAAGTCCTTGTATTCATTTTACTTTAGTGCCTTATTGCAAACAGGATGCATTGTTTTGGTATTTTTCTCATTCTGTACCGTCTTCCTTCTTATCAATCTGTCAATTAGGTTACTATTGTAGAGTAATTACAATGTTGTTGACCCATTCTCGGGTTGTCTCCTATCACAGCCATTAAACTCTGTAACTGTTTTAACGTTTTAAAAATGTCCTTCCTCTCTGTACTGATACGCCATCCAACGTGTAAAATATCACTTCACCATGCTCAGAGGGATATTTAATGTCTGTTTTTAAATGTTTTACCCCTCTACCAATAGGTGCCCTTCTTTAAGAGGCATTGGAAAACCTCCCTGGTCTTTGTGGTTGAATCTGTGTTTGAAAATTCACTGCTCGACTGAGGGACCTTACAGATAATTGTGTGTGTGGAGTACAGAGATGAGATAGTCATTAAAAAATCCTGTTAAACACTATTATTACACACAGAGTGAATCCATGCAACTTATTATGTGACTTGTTAAGCACATTTTGAATCCTTAACTTAACTAGGCTTACCATAACAAAGGGGTTTGAATACTTACTGACATTTCAACTTTTTATTTCTTATGAATTAGTAAAAATGTCTAAAAACATCATTCCACTTTGACATTATGGGGTATTGTCCATTTCATCCATTTTAAATTCAGGCTGTAACAACAAAAATGTGGAAAAAGTCAAGGGGTGTGAATACTTTCTGGAGGCATATGTGTGTGGATGGTCTCAAAGCACGGTGTGAGTTGAACAACACCTCTGCTGTTTTAACATTGAGGAGTCAGAGAGAGATACACAGAAACACACACGTACGCACACACAATGGCAAGTTGTTCCAACACTATGACTCACAAGGCTCTACTAAACAAAAAAAACAACCCCCCCCCCCCCCCTTTCCGTCCTAAATCCAACTCTTCCACATCTCTCTAAACGTCCATCTACAATGCTCCTCTCTTTTGGCAGACAACCAGACAGGGGGAGACATCACAACAGACAGTCTCTGTTGGCAGAGTGGGTGGGTTTGTCTTGTACAAGACAGTCTCTGTTGGCAGAGTGGGTGGGTTTGTCTTGTACAAGACAGTCTCTGTTAGCAGAGCGGTTGGGGGGGGGGGGGTCTTGTGTAAGACAAATGGCCTGTAGGCTAAAGTGTTTTGGTATGCAGTGCCCTCCTCTTCAACTCTCTTGAACAGCTAGAGACCCAAACACACAGCGAGAAGCTTTTACCCCTCCTTCTCCTCTCATTCACATGCCTCAGACCCAGACAGGAGAGTAGAGGAAAGGAGAGGAGAGGAAAGGAGAGGAGAGGAGAGGAGAGGAGAGGAGAGGAGAGGAGAGGAGAGGAGAGGAGAGGAGAGGAGAGGAGGAGGAGAGGAGGAGGAGAGGAGAGGAGAGGAGAGGAGATGAGAGGAGAGGAGAGGAGAGGAGATAGGGAAAAGAGGAGTTTGAGTTAACAGAGGATAGTCCCTTTGTGGAAGAAACTCTAGTCTTCACTGTAGACAGCATAGATAGAAAACATGTATTTATTTGGCAGACAGCTTGATTACAAAATAGCGAGAATCCTTCCCCTCCTTCTCACTCTGACAGACACAGACACAGTCATATACAGTCCTGTAGACTAGGAACAGTTAGCAGAGAAGCCCTCCTGAAGGCTCTGCCTCCATTCACCTCCCTAATCCTTCCCACGCTGCATGGGGCTTTTGGGAGAAGGGGGAGAGGGGGGTGGGGGTTGTGTCCAAAATGGCACTACTTGTGACCATAGTACTACGAGGAATAGGGTCCATTTGGGTTTAGACCACAGTACTACGAGGAATAGGGTCCATTTGGGTTTAGACCACAGTACTACGAGGAATAGGGTCCATTTGGGTTTAGACCACAGTACTACGAGGAATAGGGTCCATTTGGGTTTAGACCACAGTACTACGAGGAATAGGGTCCATTTGGGTTTAGACCACAGTACTACGAGGAATAGGGTCCATTTGGGTTTAGACCACAGTACTACGAGGAATAGGGTCCATTTGGGTTTAGACCACAGTACTACGAGGAATAGGGTCCATTTGGGTTTAGACCACAGTACTACGAGGAATAGGGTCCATTTGGGTTTAGACCACAGTACTACGAGGAATAGGGTCCATTTGGATTTAGACCACAGTACTACGAGGAATAGGGTCCATTTGGGTTTAGAGCACAGTACTACGAGGAATAGGGTCCATTTGGGTTTAGACCACAGTACTACGAGGAATAGGGTCCACTTGGGTTTAGAGCACAGTACTACGAGGAATAGGGTCCATTTGGGTTTAGACCACAGTACTATGAGGAATAGGATCCATTTGGGTTTAGACCACAGTACTACGAGGAATAGGGTCCATTTGGGTTTAGACCACAGTACTACGAGGAATAGGGTCCATTTGGGTTTAGACCACAGTACTACGAGGAATAGGGTCCATTTGGAAACACTGGGCAATATCAAGAGAAACGAAATATTAAATCAAATCCAATCCAAGTTTATTTGTCACGTGCGCCGAATACAACAGGTGTAGTAGACCTTACAGTGAAATGCTGAATACAACAGGTGTAGTAGACCTTACAGCGAAATGCTGAATACAACAGGTGTAGTAGACCTTACAGTGAAATGCTGAATACAACAGGTGTAGTAGACCTTACAGTGAAATGCTGAATACAACAGGTGTAGTAGACCTTACAGTGAAATGATGAGTACAACAGGTGTAGTAGACCTCACAGTGAAATGCTGAATACAACAGGTGTAGTAGACCTTACAGTGAAATGCTGAATACAACAGGTGTAGTAGACCTTACAGTGAAATGCTGAATACAACAGGTGTAGTAGACCTTACAGTGAAATGCTGAATACAACAGGTGTAGTAGACCTTACAGTGAAATGCTGAATACAACAGGTGTAGTAGACCTTACAGTGAAATGCTGAATACAACAGGTGTAGTAGACCTCACAGTGAAATGCTGAATACAACAGATGTAGTAGACCTTACAGTGAAATGCAGAATACAACAGGTGTAGTAGACCTCACAGTGAAATGCTGAATACAACAGGTGTAGTAGACCTTACAGTGAAATGCTGAATACAACAGGTGTAGTAGACCTTACAGTGAAATGCAGAATACAACATGTGTAGTAGACCTCACAGTGAAATGCTGAATACAACAGGTGTAGTAGACCTTACAGTGAAATGCAGAATACAACAGGTGTAGTAGACCTCACAGTGAAATGCTGAATACAACAGGTGTAGTAGACCTTACAGTGAAATGCAGAATACAACAGGTGTAGTAGACCTTACAGTGAAATGCTGAATACAACAGGTGTAGTAGACCTTACAGTGAAATGCTGAATACAACAGGTGTAGTAGACCTTACAGTGAAATATTTACTTACAAGCTCTAACCAATAGTGCAACAAAGGTATTAGGTGAACAATAGGTAGGTAAAGAAATAAAAACACCAGTAGAGAGGCTATCTACAGTAGAGGTTATATACAGTAGTGAGGCTATATACAGTAGAGGTTATATACAGTAGATAGGCTATATACAAAGGAATTAGGTGAACAATAGGTAGGTAAAGAAATAAAAACAACAGTAGAGAGGCTATTTACAGTAGAGGTTATATACAGTAGAGAGGCTATATACAGTAGAGAGGCTATATACAGACACCGGTTAGTCAGGCTGTTTGAGGTAGTATGTACATGTAGATATGGTTAAAGTGACTATGCATATATGATAAACAGAAAGTATCAGTAGTGTAAAAGAGGGGTTGGTGGATGGTGGGACACAATGCAGATAGCCTGGTTAGCCAATGTGCGGGAGCACTGGTTGGTCGGGCTAATTGAGGTAGTATGTACATGAATGTATAGTTAAAGTAACTATGCATATATGATAAACAGAGAGGACAACACCAGGAAAACTCGAGGACAACCCCAGGACAACACCAGTACAACCCCAGGACAACCCCAGTACAACCCCAGTACAACCCCAGTACAACCCCAGGACAACCTCAAGACAACACCAGGACAACCCCAGGACAACCTCAGGACAAGCCCAGGACAAGCCCAGGACAACACCAGTAAAACCTCAGGACAACACCAGGACAACCCCAGGACAACACCAGGACAACCTCAAGACAACACCAAGACAACCCCAGGACAACACCAGGACCAGCCTATTAAGGCTAATTTGCAAGACAAGCGGGATCCTAAATGGGTCACGGTGGAGTCATCCATGTTCCGGGACAAACTCCCCACCCACAGGCTCTTTGACTCTCCTGAGAGACAGAGACCAACCGCAGGCTCTTTGACTCTCCTGAGAGACAGAGACCACCCGCAGGCTCTTTGACTCTCCTGAGAGACAGAGACCACCCGCAGGCTCTTTGACTCTCCTGAGAGACAGAGACCACCCGCAGGCTCTTCGACTCTCTGGAGAGACAGAGACCACACGCAGGCTCTTCGACTCTCCTGAGAGACAGAGACCACCCGCAGGCTCGTCGACTCTCTGGAGAGACAGAGACCACACGCAGGCTCTTCGACTTTCCTGAGAGACAGAGACCACCAGCAGGCTCTTCGACTCTACAGAGACAGAGACCACCCGCAGGCTCTTCGACTCTCCTGAGAGACAGAGACCACCCGCAGGCTCTTCGACTCTCCTGAGAGACAGAGATCACCCGCAGGCTCTTCAACTCTCCTAAGAGACAGAGACCACCTGCAGGCTCTTCGACTCCCCTAAGAGACAGAGATCACCCGCAGGCTCTTCGACTCCCCTAAGAGACAGAGACCACCCGCAGGCTCTTTGACTCTCCTGAGAGACAGAGACCACCCGCAGGCTCTTCGACTCTCCTGAGAGAGAGAGAGACCACCCGCGGGCTCTTCGACTCTCCTGAGAGACAGAGACCACCCGCAGGCTCCTTGACTCTCCTAAGAGATGTATGCAATATGCAATCTGGTTTCAGAGCTGGTCATGGGTGCACCTCAGCCTCGCTCAAGGTCCTAAACGATATCTTAACCGCCATCGATAAGAAACATTACTGTGCAGCCGTATTCATTGATCTGGCCAAGGCTTTCGACTCTGTCAATCACCACATCCTCATCGGCAGACTCAACAGCCTTGGTTTCTCAAATGATTGCCTCGCCTGGTTCACCAACTACTTCTCTGATAGAGTTCAGTGTGTCAAATCGGAGGGTCTGTTGTCCGGACCTCTGGCAGTCTCTATGGGGGTGCCACAGGGTTCAATTCTTGGACCGACTCTCTTCTCTGTATACATCAATGAGGTCGCTCTTGCTGCTGGTGAGTCTCTGATCCACCTCTATGCAGACGACACCATTCTGTATACTTCCGGCCCTTCTTTGGACACTGTGTTAACAACCCTCCAGGCAAGCTTCAATGCCATACAACTCCCCTTCCGTGGCCTCCAATTGCTCTTAAATACAAGTAAAACTAAATGCATGCTCTTCAACCGATCGCTACCTGCACCTACCCGCCTGTCCAACATCACTACTCTGGACGGCTCTGACTTAGAATACGTGGACAACTACAAATACTTAGGTGTCTGGTTAGACTGTAAACTCTCCTTCCAGACCCATATCAAACATCTCCAATCCAAAGTTAAATCTAGAATTGGCTTCCTATTTCACAACAAAGCATCCTTCACTCTTGCTGCCAAACATACCCTTGTAAAACTGACAATCCTACCAATCCTCGACTTTGGCGATGTCATTTACAAAATAGCCTCCAATACCCTACTCAACAAATTGGATGCAGTCTATCACAGTGCAATCCGTTTTGTCACCAAAGCCCCATATACTACCCACCATTGCGACCTGTACGCTCTCGTTGGCTGGCCCTCGCTTCATACTCGTCGCCAAACCCACTGGCTCCATGTCATCTACAAGACCCTGCTAGGTAAAGTCCCCCCTTATCTCAGCTCGCTGGTCACCATAGCATCTCCCACCTGTAGCACACGCTCCAGCAGGTATATCTCTCTAGTCACCCCCAAAACCAATTATTTCTTTGGCCGCCTCTCTTTCCAGTTCTCTGCTGCCAATGACTGGAACGAACTACAAAAATCTCTGAAACTGGAAACACTTATCTCCCTCACTAGCTTTAAGCACCAACTGTCAGAGCAGCTCACAGATTACTGCACCTGTACATAGCCCACCTATAATTTAGCCCTATCAACTACCTCTTTCCCAACTGTATTTCATTTATTTATTTATTTTGCTCCTTTGCACCCCATTATTTTTATTTCTACTTTGCACATTCTTCCATTGCAAAACTACCATTCCAGTGTTTTACTTGCTATATTGTATTTACCTTGCCACCATGGCCTTTTTTGCCTTTACCTCCCTTCTCACCTCATTTGCTCACATCGTATATAGACTTGTTTATACTTTATTATTGACTGTATGTTTGTTTTACTCCATGTGTAACTCTGTGTCGTTGTATCTGTTGAACTGCTTTGCTTTATCTTGGCCAGGTCGCAATTGTAAATGAGAACTTGTTCTCAACTTGCCTACCTGGTTAAATAAAGGTAAAATAAAAAAATAAAGAGACAGAGACAGAACCATGTAATTACAGGAGTTCAGAGAAAATCACCAGAGGCGTAGACCAGCAATCAGAAAGTATTGAACACTATCTATCTAAAGCGTGGAAACGGGTTCATTCATCTTCCCACTGTCTTTGTCAGTGTCTGAGGTTCTGCCAAAAGCTACAATTATTTAATAGGAGCAAAATTATCATGTCAAATGTATAAAGAAAATCGTTATTTTATTCCCTATTTCACAAATGTTTGTGTGTGTGTGTGTGTGTGTGTGTGTGTGTGTGTGTGTGTGTGTGTGTGTGTGTGTGTGTGTGTGTGTGTGTGTGTGTGTGTGTTGTACATTCAACCTCCATGAAGCCCTTTGCGTGGACAACTGAACAAGCCTTGTCCAAAGGTAATGATGGTAATGTCTGGTGGCTCAGATTCAACTCTGATAAAAAAGCTAGATGGTAATGTCTGGTGGCTCAGATTCAACTCTGATAAAAAAGCTAGATGGTAATGTCTGGTGGCTCAGATTCAACTCTGATAAAGAAGCTAGGTGGTAATGTCTGGTGGCTCAGATTCAACTCTGATAAAGAAGCTAGGTGGTAATGTCTGGTGGCTCAGATTCAACTCTGATAAAGAAGCTAGGTGGTAATGTCTGGTGGCTCAGATTCAACTCTGGGAAAGAAGCTAGATGGTAATGTCTGGTGGCTCAGATTCAACTCTGGGAAAGAAGCTAGCTGGTAATGTCTGGTGGCTCAGATTCAACTCTGATAAAGAAGCTAGCTGGTAATGTCTGGTGGCTCAGATTCAACTCTGATAAAGAAGCTAGATGGTAATGTCTGGTGGCTCAGATTCAACTCTGGGAAAGAAGCTAGATGGTAATGTCTGGTGGCTCAGATTCAACTCTGGGAAAGAAGCTAGCTGGTAATGTCTGGTGGCTCAGATTCAACTCTGATAAAGAAGCTAGATGGTAATGTCTGGTGGCTCAGATTCAACTCTGATAAAGAAGCTAGATGGTACTGTCTGGTGGCTCAGATTCAACTCTGGGAAAGAAGCTAGCTGGTAATGTCTGGTGGCTCAGATTCAACTCTGATAAAGAAGCTAGGTGGTAATGTCTGGTGGCTCAGATTCAACTCTGGGAAAGAAGCTAGATGGTAATGTCTGGTGGCTCAGATTCAACTCTGGTAAAGAAGCTAGATGGTAATGTCTGGTGGCTCAGATTCAACTCTGGTAAAGAAGCTAGCTGGTAATGTCTGGTGGCTCAGATTCAACTCTGGGAAAGGAGCTAGGTGGTAATGTCTGGTGGCTCAGATTCAATACAACTTAAAAGAAACATGTCACACAGATTGCAAATCTTTCTCCTGAGGGGTTTAAACTAATCCTACAGAAATATGGGTGAGCCTTTACTTGACATGCTCATAACAACGTCATACTACATCATAACAGCTGACATGACATGTCACAATATGGTCATAACGGGGCGGCAGGTAGCCTAGGGGTTAGAGTGTAGAGGCGGCAGGGTAGCCTAGGGGTTAGAGTGTAGAGGCGGCAGGGTAGCCTAGGCGTTAGAGGACGGAGGCAGGTAGCCTAGGGGTTAGAGTGTAGAGGCGGCAGGGTAGCCTAGGGGTTAGAGTGTAGAGGCGGCAGCGTAGCCTAGGGGTTAGAGTGTAGAGGCGGCAGCGTAGCCTAGGGGTTAGAGGAGGGAGGCAGGTAGCCTAGGGGTTAGAGTGTAGAGGTGGCAGGAAGCCTAGGGGTTAGAGTGTAGAGGCGGCAGCGTAGCCTAGGGGTTAGAGGAGGGAGGCAGGTAGCCTAGGGGTTAGAGTGTAGAGGCAGCAGCGTAGCCTAGGGGTTAGAGTGTAGAGGCGGCAGCGTAGCCTAGGGGTTAGAGGAGGGAGGCAGGTAGCCTAGTGGTTAGAGGTGTGAGGCAGGTTGCCTAGTGGTTAGAGGAGGGAGGCAGGTAGCCTAGTGGTTAGAGGAGGGAATCAGGTTGCCTAGTGGTTAGAGCGTTGGACTAGTAACCGAAAGATTGCTGGATCGAATCCACGAGCTGACAAGGTGTAGAGTGTAGAGGTGGCAGGTAGCCTAGTGGTTAGAGTGTGGAGGTGGCAGGTAGCCTAGTGGTTAGAGTGTGGAGGTGGCAGGTAGCCTAGTGGTTAGAGTGTAGAGGTGGCAGGTAGCCTAGTGGTTAGAGTGTAGAGGTGGCAGGTAGCCTAGTGGTTAGAGTGTAGAGGTGGCAGGTAGCCTAGTGGTTAGAGTGTAGAGGTGGCAGGTAGCCTAGTGGTTAGAGTGTGGAGGTGGCAGGTAGCCTAGTGGTTAGAGTGTAGAGGTGGCAGGTAGCCTAGTGGTTAGAGCGTTGGACTAGTAACCGAAAGGTTACAAGACCGAATCCCCGAGCTGACAAGGTTCAAATCTGTCGTTCTGCCCCCTGAACAAGGCAGTAAACCCACTGTTCCTAGGCCGTCATTGAAAATAAGAATTTGTTCTTAACTGACTTGCCTCATTAAATAAAGGTTTTAATAAAATAAACAATTAAATAACGCTGTCATGACCCACATATTTACACCTGTTGTGAAATATATTGTGTTATTTTATGGCTGGTTATGACACCTACATAAGAGTGTCACATTTATTCAATTTATTAATTTATTCAAATGTGTTTTTTCCCTGTCAAGAAGTTTCCTGTAGTATTGAAAGTTTGTTTGTTAAATCCTCTGTTGTTATTGTAATGAAATCTTTACGGTCATGTTTATTTTCTTCCTTCGTCAAATGTTAAATAACTTGTAGAACATACCCTTTATGACACTGTCAAGAGGCATTATGACATCATAATCACATCAGCCTGATAGGCCAATCACGTACAAGCCCTTCCGTCAGTCCTCAGTCAGCAGGACAAGAGGGTCTTGTCTTGGCCTGCTCCTGAAATCTGCTCCTGCATTCATCCCAGTCATCAGCAAACAGGACATTGGGTTTGGTGCACGTCTGACATCAATGTGTGCGCGATTACAATGACAATTTCATTGTGTCAATTTCAGAAAATTGTATACAACATAAACATACTGTTGACACACAGGCTATGGTGTAATGGAATGTTTTGCCTCGTGTGGTAGGTTTAGTGAGGTTTGACACACTTATGTAGGTGTCATAACCAGCCATAAAATAACACAATATATTTCACAACAGGTGTACACTATATATACAAAAGTATGTGGACAGCCCTTCAAACTAGTGGATTCGGCTATTTCAGCCACAACCGTTGCTGACAGGTGTATAAAGTCAAGCACACAGCCATGCAATCTCCATAGACAAACATTGGTAGTAGAATGGCCCGTACTTAAGAGCTCAGTGACTTTCAACGTGGCACCGTCATAGAATGTCACCTTTCCAGGAAGTCAGTTCATCAAATTTCTGCCCTGCTAGAGCTGCCCCCCCGGTCAACTGTAAGTGCTGTTATTGTGAAGTGGAAACGTCTAGGAACAACAACACGAAGAGGTAGGGCACACAAGCTCACAGAACATGACTTGCAAGTGCTGAAACGCGTAGAGCTTAAAAATAATTTGTCCTCGGTTGCAACACTTACAAACTGCCTCTGGAAGCAACGTCAGGAAATGGGTTTCCATGGCCGAGCAGCCAAATCAAAATCAAATCAAATGTATTGATATAGCCCTTCGTACATCAGCTGATATCTCAAAGTGCTGTACAGAAACCCAGCCTAAAACCCCCAAAACAGCAAGCAATGCAGGTGTAGAAGCACGGTGGCTAGGAAAAACTCCCTAGAAAGGCCAAAACCTAGGAAGAAACCTAGAGAGGAACCAGGCTATGAGGGGTGGCCAGTCCTCTTCTGGCTGTACCAGGTAGAGAGGAAACAGGCTATGAGGGGTGGCCAGTCCTCTTCTGGCTGTGCCGGGTGGAGATTATAACAGAACATGGCCAAGATGTTCAAATGTTCATAAATGACCAGCATGGTCAAATAATAATAATAACAGTGGTTGTCGAGGGTGCAACAGGTCAGCACCTCAGGAGTAAATGTCAGCCAAACATAAGCCTAACATCACCATGTGCAATGTCAAGCATCGTCTGGATTGGTGTAAATCTCCGGAGCAGTGGAAACACTCTGGACGGATAACTATTATTCTACATGGCAGAAAATACACGTGTGTGTTGTACATTTAACCATCTGGCAGTCCAATAGACTATTCTGGGGTTCGCAAATTCCAGGAGCACGCTACCCGCTACCTGCTACCCGCTACCCGCTACCTGCTACCTGCCCGAGTACAGAGTGCCAACTGTAAGATTTTGGTGGAGGAGGAATAATGATCTGGGGCTGTTTTTCATGATTCAGGCCCCTTAGTTCCAGTGAAGGGAAATCTTAATGCAACAGCATACAATGACATTCTAGATGATTCTCAACTTTTTGGGGAAGCCCCTTTCCTGTTTCAGCATGATGCAGACAATGCCCCAGTGCACAAAGCGAGGTCCATACAAAAAATGGTTTGTCGAGATCGGTGTGGAAGAACTTGACAGGCCTGCACAGAGCCCTGACCTCAACCCCATCGAACACTTTTGGGATGAATTGGAACGCCGACTGCGAGCCAGGACTAATCGCCCAACATCAGCGCCCGACCTCACTAATGCTCTTGTGGCTGACTGAAAACAGGTCCCCATAGCAATGTTCCAACATCTAGAGGAAAGCCTTCCCAGAGGAGTGGAGGCTGTTATAGCAACAAAAGGGGGACCAACTCCATATAAACGCCAATGATTTTTGAATTAGATATTCGACGAGCAAGTGTCCACATACTTTTGATCATGTAGTGTATGTTTCATAACAGTGTTATAACCTTATTATGACAGGTCATGACAATAAATGTCAGCTGTTATGACATATCATTAAATCGTTTGGACCGTGTCACAATGTGTGATGTCGCTAGGTGTCAAATAAAGTGTTACCCAAAATATGTTGAGACAAGCATTTCCCATGTAGCCCTTTGCACTGGTACCAGTATACAGGTTGAAAAGGCAATACTAAAGCTCCTAAATTGGAAAGGACAGTAACATGTTATACATGAGGTCAGAGGTCAGTGTCTGTACAGTAACATGTTATACATGAGGTCAGAGGTCAGAGGCTGTACAGTAACATGCTATAAATGAGGTCAGAGGTCAGTGACTGTACAGTAACATGCTATAAATGAGGTCAGAGGTCAGTGACTGTACAGTAACATGCTATAAATGAGGTCAGAGGTCAGTGACTGTACAGTAACATGTTATACATGAGGTCAGAGGTCAGTGACTGTACAGTAACATGTTATACATGAGGTCAGAGGTCAGTGACTGTACAGTAACATGTTATACATGAGGTCAGAGGTCAGTGACTGTACAGTAACATGTTATACATGAGGTCAGAGGTCAGTGACTGTACAGTAACATGTTATACATGAGGTCAGAGGTCAGTGACTGTACAGTAACATGTTATACATGAGGTCAGAGGACAGTGACTGTACAGTAAAATGTTATACATGAGGTCAGAGGTCAGTGTCTGTACAGTAACATGCTATACATGAGGTCAGAGGTCAGTGACTGTACAGTAATATGGTATACATGACGTCAGAGGCTGTACAGTAACATGTTATATATGACATCATAGCTCAGGCTCTGCGCTTCACAGCTCTGTATGGGTTTTGACTGACAGACGTTCTGAACTTGAGCACCTCACGCCACAAGAAGTTGTCCCCATCCCTCCCACTAATTAGTCAACTTTTGCTCTATTTTTGTTGTCTGATTGAGGGAGATAATTATGAGGACTATCTATTTTGAAAGATGAGATGTTGAGGATTATAATAAATGTGACACAAGCAAACCAAACACCCAGTCCAAATGTGCACTTCACATTTCCATATCATATAATGTCAACGTTTATGATCACTATGTTAGATTTACAGTTACAAGATGACATCATATCCTGGGTAGTTCTGAACAGAATGAGACGATGTTAGATTTACAGTTACAAGATGACATGATGTCATATCCTGGGTAGTTCTGAACAGAATGAGACGATGTTAGATTTACAGTTACAAGATGACATCATATCCTGGGTAGTTCTGAACAGAATGAGACTATGTTAGATTTACAGTTACAAGATGACATCATATCCTGGGTAGTTCTGAACAGAATGAGACTATGTTAGATTTACAGTTACAAGATGACATCATATCCTGGGTAGTTCTGAACAGAATGAGACTATGTTAGATTTACAGTTACAAGATGACATCATATCCTGGGTAGTTCTGAACAGAATGAGACGATGTTAGATTTACAGTTACAAGATGACATCATATCCTGGGTAGTTCTGAACAGAATGAGACTAAGAAAGAAAGTTTGCCGCGGGCACATGAACCTGAGCGCACGCATGACTCCGTTCGACACACACCAACATCACCATCTGTTTCTCTGAACTGCCTTGTGAAAACCTAACGGCTGTAAGATCCAATTTTAGAACTTAGCACGATGTGTTGGCAATAGAACAAGCTTTTAAATCATGTCGCAAATTGAGATTTTATAATGAACCCGTTTCAACAACAACAGTAATTTGTATGATGGAGAGGATGCAAAGGGTTGTGTTCCAAACAAAACAACTAAAAGTGTGGTGTTCCCCCTAGTTCCTGAACGGTACAGCTATGAGAGCTCGAAAAACAAAATCACCTTGTAGTTGAAGACTCCATCTTCGAGTGATTAAAAGTGCATTGAAATGACGTAGGAACTGTGCACACTTTGGAGAGGTGTTTGGCCACTTGGAGACGCCAGGTAGTCCTCTCACTCAAACCCTTGTAACAATGTATGTGGCACCTGTCCCGCATTTGACAGAAATAGTCAAAAATAAAAATGTTACTGGATGTATTCAGAGAATTTTCAGATTATTTTTTTGTTATCGACAAACGCAGCGAAAAGGACGGTAAATGTGAAACTCATATAAAAATCAACGGCGTCATGTTTTTGGATTCAGTCTCGTGTTTCAGGTGCTCTGTGGTATCCTCACCTTTGACCTTTGGTCTAATCATTTCCCCCATTATCTCCAAACTGTTCCCTTTCATTTGCTACCGTGGTTACGCATACCTTTCCCCATTTTCTTCTATTAGGAAACGTATCAATGTAGCCCTATAGGCCAATTCACACGAGTGTTAAAATGTTAAACTAAGGTGATTCCTTCTGTATCTGACTGTTCCTTATGCGATTTTGTCTCCTTGAACGTGTCCTTAATTCACACAAATTACCTACACAGTGTAAGAAGCCTATGCAGTGAGTTGTAAGGACTTGAATGAATAGGTTGGCACAGAATAACAACACAAGCCTTACGTTTTACGGTTTTCAGAACAAATAGGTTCTATTTGTAAATAGCATTTTATGAATTTGTGGTAGTTGAATTGATCACGTGATGTTTACTTTCCGAAGGAGATTGTAATTCTGGATAAAGGTTGATAATGTGGTTTTCCCATCAGACACTCTACAGACCCTGACCATCAATATATAACTAATGACAAAGAGTTGTAGAGAGACAGACACTCTGGTGGTGAATTCAGACCATAGACCCTGGTCTAAAGTAGTGCACTATATAGGGAACAGGGTGCCATAGGGCTCTGGTCTAAAGTAGTGCACTATATAGGGAATAGGGCTCTGGTCTAAAGTAGTGCACTATATAGGGAATAGGGCTCTGGTCTAAAGTAGTGCACTATATAGGGAATAGGGCTCTGGTCAAAAGTAGTGCACTATATAGGGAACAGGGTGCCATAGGGCTCTGGTCTAAAGGAGTGCACTATATAGGGAACAGGGTGCCATAGACCCTGGTCAAAAGTAGTGCACTATATAGGGAACAGGGTGCCATAGACCCTGGTCAAAAGTAGTGCACTAAATCCTACTTGTACAAAATAACTACAAAATAACTTACCTTTATCCCCTCACATTGACTCGTACCCCATGTATATAGCCTCCACATTGACTCTGTACCGATACCCCTTGTATATAGCCTCAACATTGACTCTGTACCGATACCCCCTGTATATAGCCTCCACACTGACTCGGTACCGGTACCTCCTGTACATAGCCTCCACATTGACTCGGTACCGGTACCTCCTGTATATAGCCTCCACATTGACTCGTTACCGGTACCTCCTGTATATAGCCTCCACATTGACTCTGTACCGGTACCCCCTGTATATAGCCTCCACATTGACTCAGTACCGGTACCCCCTGTATATAGCCTCCACATTGTCTCTGTACCGGTACCCCATGTATATATCCTCCACATTGACTCTGTACCCCCTGTATATATCCTCCACATTGACTCAGTACCCCCTGTATATAGCCTCCATATTGACTCTGTACCTCCTGTATATAGCCTCCACATTGACTCTGTACCCCCTGTATATAGCCTCCACATTGACTCAGTACCGGTACCCCCTGTATATAGCCTCCACATTGACTCTGTAACGGTACCCCCTGTATATAGCCTCCACATTAACTCTGTACCGGTACCTCCTGTATATAGCCTCCACATTGACTCGGTACCGGTACCTCCTGTATATAGCCTCCACACTGACTCGGTACCGGTATCTCCTGTATATAGCCTCCACACTGACTCGGTACCGGTACCCCCTGTATATAGCCTCCACACTGACTCTGTACCGGTACCCCCTGTATATAGCCTCCACATTGACTCTGTACCGGTACCTCCTGTATATAGCCTCCACATTGACTCTGTACCAGTACCTCCTGTATATAGCCTCCACATTGACTCTGTACCGGTACCCCCTGTATATAGCCTCCACATTAACTCTGTACCGGTACCTCCTGTATATAGCCTCCACATTGACTCTGTACCGGTACCTCCTGTATATAGCCTCCACACTGACTCGGTACCGGTACCCCCTGTATATAGCCTCCACACTGACTCTGTACCGGTACCCCCTGTATATAGCCTCCACATTGACTCTGTACCGGTACCTCCTGTATATAGCCTCCACACTGACTCGGTACCGGTATCTCCTGTATATAGCCTCCACACTGACTCGGTACCGGTACCCCCTGTATATAGCCTCCACACTGACTCTGTACCGGTACCCCCTGTATATAGCCTCCACATTGACTCTGTACCGGTACCTCCTGTATATAGCCTCCACATTGACTCTGTACCAGTACCTCCTGTATATAGCCTCCACATTGACTCTGTACCGGTACCCCCTGTATATAGCCTCCACATTGACTCTGTACCGGTACCTCCTGTATATAGCCTCCACATTGACTCTGTACCAGTACCTCCTGTATATAGCCTCCACATTGACTCTGTACCGGTACCCCCTGTATATAGCCTCCACATTAACTCTGTACCGGTACCTCCTGTATATAGCCTCCACATTGACTCTGTACCGGTACCTCCTGTATATAGCCTCCACACTGACTCGGTACCGGTACCCCCTGTATATAGCCTCCACACTGACTCTGTACCGGTACCCCCTGTATATAGCCTCCACATTGACTCTGTACCGGTACCTCCTGTATATAACCTCCACACTGACTCTGTACCGGTACCTCCTGTATATAGCCTCCACATTGACTCTGTACCGGTACCTCCTGTATATAGCCTCCACATTGACTCTGTACCGGTACCTCCTGTATATAGCCTCCACATTGACTCTGTACCGGTACCTCCTGTATATAGCCTCCACATTGACTCTGTACCGGTACCTCCTGTATATAGCCTCCACATTGACTCTGTACCGGTACCTCCTGTATATAGCCTCCACACTGACTCTGTACCGGTACCCCCTGTATATAGCCTCCACATTGACTCTGTACCGGTACCCCCTGTATATAGCCTCCACATTGACTCTGTACCGGTACCTCCTGTATATAGCCTCCACACTGACTCTGTACCGGTACCTCCTGTATATAGCCTCCACATTGACTCTGTACCGGTATCCCCCTGTATATAACCTCCACATTGACTCTGTACCGGTACCTCCTGTATATAGCCTCCACATTGACTCTGTACCGGTACCCCCTGTATACAGCCTCCACATTGACTCAGTACCGTAACACCCTGTATATAGCCTCCACATTGGCTCTGTACCGGTATCCCCCTGTATACAGCCTCCACATTGACTCAGTACCGGTACCTCCTGTATATAGCCTCCACATTGACTCTGTACCGGTACCTCCTGTATATAGCCTCCACACTGACTCTGTACCGGTACCTCCTGTATATAGCCTCCACATTGACTCTGTACCGGTATCCCCCTGTATATAACCTCCACATTGACTCTGTACCGGTACCTCCTGTATATAGCCTCCACATTGACTCTGTACCGGTACCCCCTGTATACAGCCTCCACATTGACTCAGTACCGGTACCCCCTGTATATAGCCTCCACATTGGCTCTGTACCGGTATCCCCCTGTATACAGCCTCCACATTGACTCAGTACCGGTACCCCCTGTATATAGCCTCCACATTGACTCTGTACTGGTATCCCCCTGTATACAGCCTCCACATTGACTCAGTACCGTAACACCCTGTATATAGCCTCCACATTGGCTCTGTACCGGTATCCCCCTGTATACAGCCTCCACATTGACTCTGTACCGGTACCTCCTGTATATAGCCTCCACATTGACTCTGTACCGGTACCCCCTGTATATAGCCTCCACATTGACTCTGTACCGGTACCCCCTGTATATAGCCTCCACATTGACTCTGTACCGGTACCCCCTGTATATAGCCTCCACATTGACTCTGTACCGGTACCCCCTGTATATAGCCTCCACACTGACTCTGTACTGGTACCCCCTGTATATAGCCTCCACATTGACTCTGTACCGGTACCTCCTGTATATAGTCTCCACACTGACTCTGTACTGGTACCCCCTGTATATAGCCTCCACATTGACTCTGTACCGGTACCCCCTGTATATAGCCTCCACATTGACTCGGTACCGGTACCTCCTGTATATAGCCTCCACATTGACTCTGTACCGGTACCTCCTGTATATAGCCTCCACATTGACTCGGTACCGGTACCTCCTGTATATAGCCTCCACATTGACTCTGTACCGGTACCTCCTGTATATAGCCTCCACATTGACTCTGTACCGGTACCCCCTGTATATAGTCTCCATATTGACTCTGTACCGGTACCTCCTGTATATAGTCTCCATATTGACTCTGTACCGGTACCTAATGTATATAGTCTCCATATTGACTCTGTACCGGTACCTCCTGTATATAGTCTCCATATTGACTCTGTACCGGTACCTCCTGTATATAGCCTCCACATTGACTCTGTACCGGTACCTCCTGTATATAGTCTCCATATTGACTCTGTACCGGTACCTCCTGTATATAGTCTCCATATTGACTCTGTACCGGTACCTCCTGTATATAGTCTCCATATTGACTCTGTACCGGTACCTCCTGTATATAGTCTCCACATTGACTCTGTACCGGTACCTCCTGTATATAGCCTCCACATTGACTCTGTACCGGTACCTCCTGTATATAGTCTCCATATTGACTCTGTACCGGTACCTCCTGTATATAGTCTCCATATTGACTCTGTACCGGTACCCCCTGTATATAGCCTCCACATTGACTCTGTACCGGTACCCCCCTGTATATAGCCTCCACATTGACTCTGTACCGGTACCTCCTGTATATAGTCTCCATATTGACTCTGTACCGGTACCTCCTGTATATAGTCTCCATATTGACTCTGTACCGGTACCTCCTGTATATAGCCTCCACATTGACTCTGTACCAGTACCCCCTGTATATAGCCTCCACATTGACTCTGTACCGGTACCCCCTGTATATAGCCTCCACATTGACTCTGTACCGGTACCTCCTGTATATAGTCTCCATATTGACTCTGTACCGGTACCTCCTGTATATAGTCTCCATATTGACTCTGTACCGGTACCTCCTGTATATAGCCTCCACATTGACTCTGTACCGGTACCTCCTGTATATAGCCTCCACATTGACTCTGTACCGGTACCCCCTGTATATAGCCTCCACATTGACTCTGTACCGGTACCCCCTGTATATAGCCTCCACATTGACTCTGTACCGGTACCTCCTGTATATAGTCTCCATATTGACTCTGTACCGGTACCTCCTGTATATAGTCTCCATATTGACTCTGTACCGGTACCTCCTGTATATAGCCTCCACATTGACTCTGTACTGGTGCCCCCTGTATATAGCCTCCACATTGACTCTGTACCGGTACCTCCTGTATATAGCCTCCACATTGACTCTGTACCGGTACCTCCTGTATATAGTCTCCATATTGACTCTGTACCGGTACCTCCTGTATATAGCCTCCACACTGATTCAGTACCGGTACCCCCTGTATATAGCCTCCACATTGACTCTGTACCGGTACCTCCTGTATATAGTCTCCATATTGACTCTGTACCGGTACCTCCTGTATATAGTCTCCATATTGACTCTGTACCGGTACCTCCTGTATATAGTCTCCATATTGACTCTGTACTGGTGCCCCCTGTATATAGCCTCCACATTGACTCTGTACCGGTACCTCCTGTATATAGCCTCCACACTGATTCAGTACCGGTACCTCCTGTATATAGTCTCCATATTGACTCTGTACCGGTACCTCCTGTATATAGTCTCCATATTGACTCTGTACCGGTACCTCCTGTATATAGTCTCCATATTGACTCTGTACCGGTACCTCCTGTATATAGTCTCCACATTGACTCTGTACCGGTAACCCTGTACTCTGTACCGGTACCCCCTGTATATAGTCTCCACATTGACTCTGTACCGGTACCTCCTGTATATAGCCTCCACACTGATTCAGTACCGGTACCTCCTGTATATAGCCTCCACATTGACTCTGTACCAGTAACCCTGTATATAACCTCCACACTGACTCTGTACCGGTACCTCCTGTATATAGCCTCCACATTGACTCTGTACCAGTAACCCTGTATATAACCTCCACACTGACTCTGTACCGGTACCTCCTGTATATAGCCTCCACATTGACTCTGTACCGGTACCTCCTGTATATAGCCTCCACATTGACTCTGTACCGGTACCCCCTGTATATAGCCTCCACATTGACTCTGTACCGGTACCCCCTGTATATAGTCTCCACATTGACTACTGTATATAGCCTCCACACTGATTCAGGTACCCCCTGTATATAGCCTCCACATTGACTATAGCCTCCACATTGACTCTGTACCGGTACCTCCTGTATATAGCCTCCACACTGATTCAGTACCGGTACCCCCTGTATATAGCCTCCACATTGACTCTGTACCGGTACCTCCTGTATATAGCCTCCACATTGACTCTGTACCGGTACCTCCTGTATATAGTCTCCACATATTGACTAGTCTCCACTGTACCGGTACCTCCTGTATATAGTCTCCATATTGACTCTGTACCGGTACCTCCTGTATATAGTCTCCATATTGACTCTGTATATAGTCTCCATATTGACTCTGTACCGGTACCCCCTGTATATAGTCTCCACATTGACTCTGTACCGGTACCTCCTGTATATAGCCTCCACACTGATTCAGTACCGGTACCTCCTGTATATAGCCTCCACATTGACTCTGTACCAGTAACCCTGTATATAACCTCCACACTGACTCTGTACCGGTACCTCCTGTATATAGCCTCCACATTGACTCTGTACCGGTACCTCCTGTATATAGCCTCCACATTGACTCTGTACCGGTACCCCCTGTATATAGCCTCCACATTGACTCTGTACCGGTACCCCCTGTATATAGTCTCCACATTGACTCTGTACCGGTACCCCCTGTATATAGCCTCCACATTGACTCTGTACCGGTACCTCCTGTATATAGCCTCCACACTGATTCAGTACCGGTACCCCCTGTATATAGCCTCCACATTGACTCGGTACCGGTACCTCCTGTATATAGCCTCCACATTGACTATGTACCGGTACCTCCTGTATATAGCCTCCACATTGACTCTGTACCGGTACCCCCTGTATATAGTCTCCACATTGACTCTGTACCGGTACCTCCTATATATAGCCTCCACATTGACTCTGTACCGATACCCCCTGTATATAGCCTCCACATTGACTCAGTACCGGTACCCCCTGTATATAGCCTCCACATTGACTCAGTACCGGTACCCCCTGTATATAGCCTCCACATTGACTCAGTACCGATACCCCCTGTATATAGCCTCCACATTGACTCAGTACCGGTACCCCCTGTATATAGCCTCCACATTGACTCAGTACCGGTACCTCCTGTATATAGCCTCCACACTGACTCTGTACCGGTACCCCCCTGTATATAGCCTCCACATTGACTCTGTACCGGTACCCCCTGTATATAGCCTCCACATTGACTCTGTACCGGTACCTCCTGTATATAGCCTCCACACTGACTCTGTACCGGTACCCCCCTGTATATAGCCTCCACATTGACTCTGTACCGGTACCCCCTGTATATAGCCTCCACATTGACTCTGTACCGGTACCTCCTGTATATAGTCTCCACATTGACTCTGTACCGGTACCCCCCTGTATATAACCTCCACATTGACTCTGTACCGGTACCTCCTGTATATAGCCTCCACACTGACTCGGTACCGGTACCCCCTGTATATAGCCTCCACACTGACTCTGTACCGGTACCCCCTGTATATAGCCTCCACATTGACTCTGTACCGGTACCTCCTGTATATAGCCTCCACACTGACTCGGTACCGGTATCTCCTGTATATAGCCTCCACACTGACTCGGTACCGGTACCCCCTGTATATAGCCTCCACACTGACTCTGTACCGGTACCCACTGTATATAGCCTCCACATTGACTCTGTACCGGTACCTCCTGTATATAGCCTCCACATTGACTCTGTACCAGTACCTCCTGTATATAGCCTCCACATTGACTCTGTACCGGTACCCCCTGTATATAGCTTCCACATTGACTCTGTACCGGTACCTCCTGTATATAGCCTCCACATTGACTCTGTACCAGTACCTCCTGTATATAGCCTCCACATTGACTCTGTACCGGTACCCCCTGTATATAGCCTCCACATTAACTCTGTACCGGTACCTCCTGTATATAGCCTCCACATTGACTCTGTACCGGTACCTCCTGTATATAGCCTCCACACTGACTCGGTACCGGTACCCCCTGTATATAGCCTCCACACTGACTCTGTACCGGTACCCCCTGTATATAGCCTCCACATTGACTCTGTACCGGTACCTCCTGTATATAACCTCCACACTGACTCTGTACCGGTACCTCCTGTATATAGCCTCCACATTGACTCTGTACCGGTACCTCCTGTATATAGCCTCCACATTGACTCTGTACCGGTACCTCCTGTATATAGCCTCCACATTGACTCTGTACCGGTACCTCCTGTATATAGCCTCCACATTGACTCTGTACCGGTACCTCCTGTATATAGCCTCCACATTGACTCTGTACCGGTACCTCCTGTATATAGCCTCCACACTGACTCTGTACCGGTACCCCCTGTATATAGCCTCCACATTGACTCTGTACCGGTACCTCCTGTATATAGCCTCCACATTGACTCTGTACCGGTACCTCCTGTATATAGCCTCCACACTGACTCTGTACCGGTACCTCCTGTATATAGCCTCCACATTGACTCTGTACCGGTATCCCCCTGTATATAACCTCCACATTGACTCTGTACCGGTACCTCCTGTATATAGCCTCCACATTGACTCTGTACCGGTACCCCCTGTATACAGCCTCCACATTGACTCAGTACCGTAACACCCTGTATATAGCCTCCACATTGGCTCTGTACCGGTATCCCCCTGTATACAGCCTCCACATTCACTCAGTACCGGTACCTCCTGTATATAGCCTCCACATTGACTCTGTACCGGTACCTCCTGTATATAGCCTCCACACTGACTCTGTACCGGTACCTCCTGTATATAGCCTCCACATTGACTCTGTACCGGTATCCCCCTGTATATAACCTCCACATTGACTCTGTACCGGTACCTCCTGTATATAGCCTCCACATTGACTCTGTACCGGTACCCCCTGTATACAGCCTCCACATTGACTCAGTACCGGTACCCCCTGTATATAGCCTCCACATTGGCTCTGTACCGGTATCCCCCTGTATACAGCCTCCACATTGACTCAGTACCGGTACCCCCTGTATATAGCCTCCACATTGACTCTGTACTGGTATCCCCCTGTATACAGCCTCCACATTGACTCAGTACCGTAACACCCTGTATATAGCCTCCACATTGGCTCTGTACCGGTATCCCCCTGTATACAGCCTCCACATTGACTCTGTACCGGTACCTCCTGTATATAGCCTCCACATTGACTCTGTACCGGTACCCCCTGTATATAGCCTCCACATTGACTCTGTACCGGTACCCCCTGTATATAGCCTCCACATTGACTCTGTACCGGTACCCCCTGTATATAGCCTCCACATTGACTCTGTACCGGTACCCCCTGTATATAGCCTCCACACTGACTCTGTACTGGTACCCCCTGTATATAGCCTCCACATTGACTCTGTACCGGTACCTCCTGTATATAGTCTCCACACTGACTCTGTACTGGTACCCCCTGTATATAGCCTCCACATTGACTCTGTACCGGTACCCCCTGTATATAGCCTCCACATTGACTCTGTACCGGTACCTCCTGTATATAGCCTCCACATTGACTCGGTACCGGTACCTCCTGTATATAGCCTCCACATTGACTCTGTACCGGTACCTCCTGTATATAGCCTCCACATTGACTCTGTACCGGTACCCCCTGTATATAGTCTCCATATTGACTCTGTACCGGTACCTCCTGTATATAGTCTCCATATTGACTCTGTACCGGTACCTAATGTATATAGTCTCCATATTGACTCTGTACCGGTACCTCCTGTATATAGTCTCCATATTGACTCTGTACCGGTACCTCCTGTATATAGCCTCCACATTGACTCTGTACCGGTACCTCCTCTATATAGTCTCCATATTGACTCTGTACCGGTACCTCCTGTATATAGTCTCCATATTGACTCTGTACCGGTACCTCCTGTATATAGTCTCCATATTGACTCTGTACCAGTACCTCCTGTATATAGTCTCCACATTGACTCTGTACCGGTACCTCCTGTATATAGCCTCCACATTGACTCTGTACCGGTACCTCCTGTATATAGTCTCCATATTGACTCTGTACCGGTACCTCCTGTATATAGTCTCCATATTGACTCTGTACCGGTACCCCCTGTATATAGCCTCCACATTGACTCTGTACCGGTACCCCCCTGTATATAGCCTCCACATTGACTCTGTACCGGTACCTCCTGTATATAGTCTCCATATTGACTCTGTACCGGTACCTCCTGTATATAGTCTCCATATTGACTCTGTACCGGTACCTCCTGTATATAGCCTCCACATTGACTCTGTACCAGTACCCCCTGTATATAGCCTCCACATTGACTCTGTACCGGTACCCCCTGTATATAGCCTCCACATTGACTCTGTACCGGTACCTCCTGTATATAGTCTCCATATTGACTCTGTACCGGTACCTCCTGTATATAGTCTCCATATTGACTCTGTACCGGTACCTCCTGTATATAGCCTCCACATTGACTCTGTACCGGTACCTCCTGTATATAGCCTCCACATTGACTCTGTACCGGTACCCCCTGTATATAGCCTCCACATTGACTCTGTACCGGTACCCCCTGTATATAGCCTCCACATTGACTCTGTACCGGTACCTCCTGTATATAGTCTCCATATTGACTCTGTACCGGTACCTCCTGTATATAGTCTCCATATTGACTCTGTACCGGTACCTCCTGTATATAGCCTCCACATTGACTCTGTACTGGTGCCCCCTGTATATAGCCTCCACATTGACTCTGTACCGGTACCTCCTGTATATAGCCTCCACATTGACTCTGTACCGGTACCTCCTGTATATAGTCTCCATATTGACTCTGTACCAGTACCTCCTGTATATAGCCTCCACACTGATTCAGTACCGGTACCCCCTGTATATAGCCTCCACATTGACTCTGTACCGGTACCTCCTGTATATAGTCTCCATATTGACTCTGTACCGGTACCTCCTGTATATAGTCTCCATATTGACTCTGTACCGGTACCTCCTGTATATAGTCTCCATATTGACTCTGTACTGGTGCCCCCTGTATATAGCCTCCACATTGACTCTGTACCGGTACCTCCTGTATATAGCCTCCACACTGATTCAGTACCGGTACCTCCTGTATATAGTCTCCATATTGACTCTGTACCGGTACCTCCTGTATATAGTCTCCATATTGACTCTGTACCGGTACCTCCTGTATATAGTCTCCATATTGACTCTGTACCGGTACCTCCTGTATATAGTCTCCATATTGACTCTGTACCGGTACCCCCTGTATATAGTCTCCACATTGACTCTGTACCGGTACCTCCTGTATATAGCCTCCACACTGATTCAGTACCGGTACCTCCTGTATATAGCCTCCACATTGACTCTGTACCAGTAACCCTGTATATAACCTCCACACTGACTCTGTACCGGTACCTCCTGTATATAGCCTCCACATTGACTCTGTACCAGTAACCCTGTATATAACCTCCACACTGACTCTGTACCGGTACCTCCTGTATATAGCCTCCACATTGACTCTGTACCGGTACCTCCTGTATATAGCCTCCACATTGACTCTGTACCGGTACCCCCTGTATATAGCCTCCACATTGACTCTGTACCGGTACCCCCTGTATATAGTCTCCACATTGACTCTGTACCGGTACCCCCTGTATATAGCCTCCACATTGACTCTGTACCGGTACCTCCTGTATATAGCCTCCACACTGATTCAGTACCGGTACCCCCTGTATATAGCCTCCACATTGACTCGGTACCGGTACCTCCTGTATATAGCCTCCACATTGACTATGTACCGGTACCTCCTGTATATAGCCTCCACATTGACTCTGTACCGGTTCCCCCTGTATATAGTCTCCACATTGACTCTGTACCGGTACCTCCTGTATATAGTCTCCATATTGACTCTGTACCGGTACCTCCTGTATATAGTCTCCATATTGACTCTGTACCGGTACCTCCTGTATATAGTCTCCATATTGACTCTGTACCGGTACCTCCTGTATATAGTCTCCATATTGACTCTGTACCGGTACCCCCTGTATATAGTCTCCACATTGACTCTGTACCGGTACCTCCTGTATATAGCCTCCACACTGATTCAGTACCGGTACCTCCTGTATATAGCCTCCACATTGACTCTGTACCAGTAACCCTGTATATAACCTCCACACTGACTCTGTACCGGTACCTCCTGTATATAGCCTCCACATTGACTCTGTACCGGTACCTCCTGTATATAGCCTCCACATTGACTCTGTACCGGTACCCCCTGTATATAGCCTCCACATTGACTCTGTACCGGTACCCCCTGTATATAGTCTCCACATTGACTCTGTACCGGTACCCCCTGTATATAGCCTCCACATTGACTCTGTACCGGTACCTCCTGTATATAGCCTCCACACTGATTCAGTACCGGTACCCCCTGTATATAGCCTCCACATTGACTCGGTACCGGTACCTCCTGTATATAGCCTCCACATTGACTATGTACCGGTACCTCCTGTATATAGCCTCCACATTGACTCTGTACCGGTACCCCCTGTATATAGTCTCCACATTGACTCTGTACCGGTACCTCCTATATATAGCCTCCACATTGACTCTGTACCGATACCCCCTGTATATAGCCTCCACATTGACTCAGTACCGGTACCCCCTGTATATAGCCTCCACATTGACTCAGTACCGGTACCCCCTGTATATAGCCTCCACATTGACTCAGTACCGATACCCCCTGTATATAGCCTCCACATTGACTCAGTACCGGTACCCCCTGTATATAGCCTCCACATTGACTCAGTACCGGTACCTCCTGTATATAGCCTCCACACTGACTCTGTACCGGTACCCCCCTGTATATAGCCTCCACATTGACTCTGTACCGGTACCCCCTGTATATAGCCTCCACATTGACTCTGTACCGGTACCTCCTGTATATAGCCTCCACACTGACTCTGTACCGGTACCCCCCTGTATATAGCCTCCACATTGACTCTGTACCGGTACCCCCTGTATATAGCCTCCACATTGACTCTGTACCGGTACCTCCTGTATATAGTCTCCACATTGACTCTGTACCGGTACCCCCCTGTATATAACCTCCACATTGACTCTGTACCGGTACCCCCCTGTATATAGCCTCCACATTGACTCTGTACCGGTACCCCCCTGTATATAACCTCCACATTGACTCTGTACCAGTACCCCCTGTATATAGCCTCCACACTGACTCTGTACCGGTACCTCCTGTATATAGCCTCCACATTGACTCTGTACCGGTACCCCTGTATATAGCCTCCACACTGACTCTGTACCAGTACCTCCTGTATATAACCTCCACATTGACTCTGTACCGGTACCTCCTGTATATAGTCTCCATATTGACTCTGTACCGGTACCTCCTGTATATAGCCTCCACATTGACTCTGTACCGGTACCTCCTGTATATAGCCTCCACATTGACTCTGTACCGGTACCTCCTGTATATAGCCTCCACACTGACTCTGTACCAGTACCTCCTGTATATAACCTCCACATTGACTCTGTACCAGTACCTCCTGTATATAGTCTCCATATTGACTCTGTACCGGTACCTCCTGTATATAGCCTCCACATTGACTCTGTACCGGTACCTCCTGTATATAGTCTCCATATTGACTCTGTACCGGTACCTCCTGTATATAGCCTCCACATTGACTCTGTACCGGTACCCCCTGTATATAGCCTCCACATTGACTCTGTACCGGTACCTCCTGTATATAGCCTCCACATTGACTCTGTACCGGTACCTCCTGTATATAGCCTCCACACTGACTCTGTACCGGTACCCCCTGTATATAGCCTCCACATTGACTCTGTACCGGTACCTCCTGTATATAGCCTCCACACTGACTCTGTACCGGTACCTCCTGTATATAGCCTCCACATTGACTCTGTACCGGTACCTCCTGTATATAGCCTCCACATTGACTCTGTACCGGTACCTCCTGTATATAGCCTCCACACTGACTCTGTACCGGTACCTCCTGTATATAGCCTCCACATTGACTCTGTACCGGTACCTCCTGTATATAGCCTCCACATTGACTCTGTACCGGTACCTCCTGTATATAGACTCCACACTGACTCTGTACCGGTACCTCCTGTATATAGCCTCCACATTGACTCAGTACCGGTACCTCCTGTATATAGCCTCCACATTGACTCTGTACCGGTACCTCCTGTATATAGCCTCCACATTGACTCAGTACCGGTACCTCCTGTATATAGCCTCCACATTGACTCTGTACCGGTACCTCCTGTATATAGTCTCCACATTGACTCTGTACCGGTACCTCCTGTATATAGCCTCCACATTGACTCTGTACCGGTACCTCCTGTATATAGTCTCCACATTGACTCTGTACCGGTACCTCCTGTATATAGCCTCCACATTGACTCTGTACCGGTACCTCCTGTATATAGTCTCCACATTGACTCTGTACCGGTACCTCCTGTATATAGCCTCCACATTGACTCTGTACCGGTACCTCCTGTATATAGTCTCCACATTGACTCTGTACCGGTATCCCCTGTATATAGCCTCCACATTGACTCTGTACCGGTACCCCCTGTATATAGCCTCCACATTGACTCTGTACCGGTACCTCCTGTATATAGTCTCCACATTGACTCTGTACCGGTACCTCCTGTATATAGTCTCCACATTGACTCTGTACCGGTACCCCCTGTATATAGCCTCCACATTGACTCTGTACCGGTATCCCCTGTATATAGCCTCCACATTGACTCTGTACCGGTACCCCCTGTATATAGCCTCCACATTGACTCTGTACCGGTACCCCCTGTATATAGCCTCCACATTGACTCTGTACCGGTACCTCCTGTATATAGCCTCCACACTGACTCTGTACCGGTACCTCCTGTATATAGCCTCCACATTGACTCTGTACCGGTACCTCCTGTATATAGCCTCCACATTGACTCGGTACCGGTACCTCCTGTATATAGCCTCCACATTGACTCTGTACCGGTACACCCTGTATATAACCTCCACACTGACTCTGTACCGGTACCCCCTGTATATAGCCTCCACATTGACTCTGTACCGGTACCTCCTGTATATAGACTCCACATTGACTCAGTACCGGTACCCCCTGTATATAGCCTCCACATTGACTCTGTACCGGTACCTCCTGTATATAGCCTCCACATTGACTCTGTACCGGTACCTCCTGTATATAGCCTCCACACTGACTCTGTACCGGTACTCCTGTATATAGCCTCCACATTGACTCTGTACCGGTACCTCCTGTATATAGTCTCCATATTGACTCTGTACCGGTACCTCCTGTATATAGCCTCCACATTGACTCTGTACCGGTACCTCCTGTATATAGCCTCGTTATTGTTATTTTTATTGTGTTACTTTTCATAATAATTGAACTATTTTTTACTTTAGTTTATTTAGTGAATATTTTCTTAACTCTATTCATTGATCTGCATTGTTGGTTAAGGGCTTATAAGGGCTTGTGATGAAGCATTTCACTGTAAGGTCTACACTTGTTTGTATTCAGAGCTTGTGACTAATAAAGTTTGATTAGATTTGACTATATAGGGGAGTAGGGTGCCATGTGGGACACGATCCTTTGTTTCAGAAAAGCCATTAACTGTTCCATTCGCTGTTTGGGTTTCGTGAGAAATAGCTGGTGTCAGAATAGGTCTTGGGCCAGGCTGGCCCCACTAGGTCAGTCTCTCCACGCCCTTCCCCCCCCCCCCCCCCCCCCCCCCCCCCCTTCCATCGCTACAAACAGACAAATTAGCTAGATGGCGTTATATGCGACAAGATCCTATTTCTGCTATTCATAGACAGTGACCAATCTGACAATAAGTAAATCTGACAACGCTAGTCTAGCTACCAGACCTCGGGTTGAAATGGGATTTGATTTTCTTTCTCATATAATTTAGTTGTGCTTGATAGAGCTTGCCTGGTACAATAGAAAACGAAGGAATGTGGAGTTGTCCTCAAAAATGAAAGCCCTGACAATCTGGCATTCCACGCAGGCTCAAATAAATGCTTAAAGTATGAGAAGAAAACAAATTCTGTTTAAATCCAGGTCTGAATGACACGAATACTGTTTAAATCTAGGTCTGAATGATACGAATACTGTTTAAATCCAGGTCTGAATGATACGAATACTTTTTAAATCCGGGTCTGAATTATACTAAGTCTGTTTAAATCCAGGTCTGAATGACAGGAATACTGTTTAAATCCAGGTCTGAAAGACACTAATACTGTTTAAATCCAGGTCTGAATGACACGAATACTGTTTAAATCCAGGTCTGAAAAATTGCCACCCAAGCCATAGACTATTCTCTCTGCTACTGCATTATCACCCAAGCCATAGACTGTTCTCTCTGCTACTGCATTATCACCCAAGCCATAGACTGTTCTCTCTGCTACTGCATTATCACCCAAGCCATAGACTGTTCTCTCTGCTACTGCATTATCACCCAAGCCATAGACTGTTCTCTCTGCTACTGCATTATCACCCAAGCCATAGACTGTTCTCTCTGCTACTGCATTATCACCCAAACCATAGACTGTTCACTCTGCTACCGTCCGACAAACGGTACCGGAGCATCGACTCTCGGACAAACAGACAGCTTCTACCCACAAACCATAAGACTTCTACATACCCAGACTGCCAAATAGTCAATTAATGGTACCTGAACTATCTGCACCGACTCAATGGTAAACTGACCATATACACACTCACTAGACTATATATACACACTATATACACTCTCACTAGATTATATATACACACTATACACACACTCACTAGACTATATACACACACTCACTAGACTATATATACACACTACATACACACTATATACACACTCACTAGACTATATATACACACTATATACACACTCACTAGACTATATATACACACTATATACACTCTCACTAGACTATATATACACACTATATACACTCTCACTAGACTATATATACACACTATACACACACTCACTAGACTATATATACACACTATATACACTCTCACTAGACTATATATACACACTATATACACTCTCACTAGACTATATACACACTATATACACTCTCACTAGACTATATATAAACACTCACTAGACTATATATACACACTATATACACTCTCACTAGACTATATATACACACTATATACACTCTCACTAGACTATATATACACACTATATACACTCTCACTAGACTATATATACACACTCACTAGACTATATATACACACTATATACACTCTCACTAGACTATATATACACACTATATACACTCTCACTAGACTATATATACACACTGACTAGACTATATATACACTCTCACTAGACTATATATACACACTATATACACACTCACTAGACTATATATACACACTATATACACTCTCACTAGACTATATATACACACTATATACACTCTCACTAGACTATATACACACTATATACACTCTCACTAGACTATATATACACACTATATACACACTCACTAGACTATATATACACACTATATACACTCTCACTAGACTATATATACACACTATATACACACTCACTAGACTATATATACACACTATATACACTCTCACTAGACTATATATACACACTCACTAGACTATATATATACACTCTCACTAGACTATATATACACACTATATACACTCTCACTAGACTATATACATACTATATACACTCTCACTAGACTATATATACACACTATATACACTCTCACTAGACTATATATACACACTCACTAGACTATATATATACACTCTCACTAGACTATATATACACACTATATACACTCTCACTAGACTATATACATACTATATACACTCTCACTAGACTATATATACACACTATATACACTCTCACTAGACTATATATACACACTCACTAGACTATATATATACACTCTCACTAGACTATATATACACACTATATACACTCTCACTAGACTATATACATACTATATACACTCTCACTAGACTATATATACACACTATATACACTCTCACTAGACTATATACACACTATATACACTCTCACTAGACTATATATACACACTATATACACACTCACTAGACTATATTTACACACTATATACACTCTCACTAGACTATATATACACACTATATACACACTCACTAGACAATATATACACACTATATACACTCTCACTAGACTATATATACACACTATATACACTCTCACTAGACTATATACACACTATATACACTCTCACTAGACTATATATACACACTATATACACTCTCACTAGACTATATATAAACACTCACTAGACTATATATACACACTATATACACTCTCACTAGACTATATATACACACTATATACACTCTCACTAGACTATATATACACACTATATACACTCTCACTAGACTATCTATACACACTCACTAGACTATATATACACACTATATACACTCTCACTAGACTATATATACACACTATATACACTCTCACTAGACTATATATACACACTGACTAGACTATATATACACTCTCACTAGACTATATATACACACTATATACACACTCACTAGACTATATATACACACTATATACACTCTCACTAGACTATATATACACACTATATACACTCTCACTAGACTATATACACACTATATACACTCTCACTAGACTATATATACACACTATATACACACTCACTAGACTATATATACACACTATATACACTCTCACTAGACTATATATACACACTATATACACACTCACTAGACTATATATACACACTATATACACTCTCACTAGACTATATATACACACTCACTAGACTATATATATACACTCTCACTAGACTATATATACACACTATATACACTCTCACTAGACTATATACATACTATATACACTCTCACTAGACTATATATACACACTATATACACTCTCACTAGACTATATATACACACTCACTAGACTATATATATACACTCTCACTAGACTATATATACACACTATATACACTCTCACTAGACTATATACACACTATATACACTCTCACTAGACTATATATACACACTATATACACTCTCACTAGACTATATATACACACTATATACACTCTCACTAGACTATATATACACACTATATACACTCTCACTAGACTATATATACACACTCACTAGACTATATATACACACTATATACACTCGCACTAGACTATATATACACACTCACTAGACTATATATATACACTCTCACTAGACTATATATACACACTATATACACTCTCACTAGACTATATACACACTATATACACTCTCACTAGACTATATATACACACTCACTAGACTATATATATACACTCTCACTAGACTATATATACACACTATATACACTCTCACTAGACTATATACACACTATATACACTCTCACTAGACTATATATACACACTACATACACACTCACTAGACTATATATACACTCACTAGACTATATATACACACTACATACACACTCACTAGACTATATATACACACTATATATACACTCACTAGACTATATATACACACTATATACACACACTCACTATACTATATACACACTACATACACACTATATACACACTCACTAGACTATATATACACACTATATACACTCTCACTAGACTATATATACACACACTCACTAGACTATATATACACACTATATACACACTCACTAGACTATATATACACACTATATACACTCTCACTAGACTATATATACACACTCTCACTAGACTATATATATACACTCTCACTAGACTATATATACACACTCTCACTAGACTATATATACACACTCACTAGACTATATATACACACTATCAACACACTCACTCACACAAACTACATTGACACTCCCACACAAAACCCACACACATTCACATACACTACACACATACTGACACAACACAAACACACTTTTGCACATGTAATTTACTGCTGCTACTCAGTTCTTAACCTGTTGTGACTAGGGGGCCGTATAAATTTAGCTCCTATTATTATCTATCCTGAAGCCTAGTCACTTTACCCTGCCTTCATGTACATATCTACCTCAAATACCTTATTATTATCTATCCTGATGTCTAGTCTCTTTACCCTGCCTTCGTGTACATATCTACCTCAAATACCTTATTATTATCTATCCTGATGCCTAGTCACTTTACCCTGCCTTCGTGTACATATCTACACTACCGTTCAAAAGTTTGGGGTCACTTAGAAATGTCCTTGTTTTTGAAAGAAAAGCTCATTCTTTCTCCATTAAAATAACATAAATTGATCAGAAATACAGTGTAGACATTGTTAATGTTTTAAATGACTATTGTAGCTGGAAACAGACAATTTTTAATGGAATATCTGCAAAGGCGTACAGAGGCCCATCATCAGCAACCATCAGTCATGTGTTCCAATGGCACGTTGTGTTAGCTAATCCGAGTTTATCATTTTAAAAGGCTAATTGATCATTATAAAACCCCTTTTGCAATTATGTTAGCACAGCTGAAAACTTAGCTAGCCAGTTAATATATATTTGTTTTCTCTAAATGCATCTTAGCTAGCTAAGTTATCTATTTTATGAATACAACTATCATGTGCTGTCGGCGTCAGGATTTGACTTGAGAGCACCAGTTAGCTCCAAACGTGATTAGTTGCTTTGATTGCATGACAAGGTGTGTTCAGACAGTGCATTCAGACAGTGCATTCAGACATTGTGTATTCAGACAGTGTATTCAGACATTGTGTATTCAGACAGTGCATTCAGACATTGTGTATAACTAGCTTGTTTGTTTGACTATTAGCCTAGGTATGGCCTGGGGGAGCGGGGGGGGGGGGGGGGGGGTTTATTTGTTCACACATTAGCCTAGCACTAATACACATTAGCCTAGCACTAATACACATTAGCCTAGCACTAATACACATTAGCCTAGCATTAATACACATTAGCCTAGCACTAATACACATTAGCCTAGCACTAAAACACATTAGCCTAGCACTGGGTGTTCTGTTTGACCAAGGTTTGCCCCTCCTCTCCACCCCACTATCGTCAGGGCTGTCTGTGTGGTGCGCATGGTGAGAAAAGACTCCATCCAGGAGCCATGGCAACGCAGCAGCTCATTTAACAGTCCAGCTGTCGTGGAGCGAGGAACAGAAACTCTTAAAAGACAAACTGTTTTAATGGAAGTCTTAGATTAAAGTTTACACCGACGCTTATGACTGACAGTCATGCATGTGTACATTTTATGTACGGGTGGTCCCGGGAATTGAACCTTCCATCCTGGTGTTACAAGCACCGTGCTTTACCAACAAAGGATCACTAACTCTCGAGACGATCTATTGCAGTTAGCTATAAAAGGTACAGCCATCATGTGTCCTCTTTTCATAATGTCTAATCGTCAGCGTGTTTGAGAGCCACAAACACTGATTCTAAAATGCCTGGGTAATGGAGATCCTCCATTAAAACCTGCTGTTCAGTCTACAATTAGGACTGAATCTTAATCTGTATCTGGGTATCTCGACCAAATGTTTGACAACCACAAAGCTGCTTCTATATCCCTCCTTCGGTCCGCCTCTCCCATCTCTCTTTCCTTCTGTCCTCGTCTCCCACCCCTCTCCTTCTGTCCTCCTCTCCCACCCATCTTTCCTTCTGTCCTCCTCTCCCACCACTCTCCTTCTGTCCTCCTCTCTTTCCTTCTGTCCTCCTCTCCCACCACTCTCCTTCTGTCCTCGTCTCCCACCCCTCTCCTTCTGTCCTCCTCTCCCACCTCTCTCTCCTTCTGTCCTCCTCTCCCACCCCTCTCCTTCTGTCCTACTCTCCCACCCCTCTCCTTCTGTCCTACTCTCCCACCTCTCTCCTTCTGTCCTCCTCTCCCACCCCTCTTTCCTTCTGTCCTCCTCTCCCACCTCTCTCTCCTTCTGTCCTCCTCTCCCACCTCTCTCTCCTTTTGTCCTCCTGTCCCACCTCTCTCTCCTTCTGTCCTCTCCCACCCCTCTCCTTCTGTCCTCCTCTCCCACCCCTCTTTCATTCTGTCCTCCTCTCCCACCCCTCTCCTTCTGTCCTCCTCTCCCACCCCTCTTTCCTTCTGTCCTCCTCTCCTACCCCTCTTTCCTTCTGTTCTCGTCTCCCACCCCTCTTTCCTTCTGTTCTCGTCTCCCACCCCATCTCCTTCTGTCCTCCTCTTCCACCTTCTGTCCTCCTCTCCCACCTCTCTTTCCTTCTGTTCTCCTCTCCCACCTCATCCTTCAATGACTCCCCGCTCATCCTCTATTAATTTTCTCTCTAATTGCGGACGAGGAGTGTAATTATATGGTGGCTGTACCGTGCCACTGCACACCACTAACTTCTTTCCCAATCAGTGTTCTGTGTGTTCTTAAAGCTTAAGGGAGGACAGAGAGAGTGAGTTTAAAATATATATATACAAAAAAGTATCTTTATTTAATGAGAGTGAGCGATTGAAAGATAGAGAGAGAACGGGAGTGAGAGAGAGAAAGAGAACAGAGTGAGAGAGAACGGGAATGAGAGAGGGAAAGAAAAGAGAGAATGGGAGTGAGAGAGAGAAAGAGAACAGAGTGAGAGAGAACGGGAATGAGAGAGGGAAAGAAAAGAGAGAATGGGAGTGAGAGAGAGAAAGAGAACAGAGAGAAAGAGAACGGGAGTGAGAGAGAGAAAGATAGGAGAGAGAACAGAGAGAGAGAGAGCTGTTCTGTTCTGCAGCTCTACGCTAACCTTTACTGTAATTACGTTGATCACACAGCGGCGGGAAGCAGGAATTTGTCATTACCCGCCAATCACCATTAAACCTGTGTGAAAAGCCGCCAGGGAACCACAACACTACCTCTGAGAACCATGTTCAAAAAGAGAGATTACCTGTTGTTTCAGGGGAGAAAAGCAGGGTTTGGGCCAAAAAACACTCTGTTTGCAATAATGGTGTTGGATCTTTCCTCAGAAGGTTTTCAGGGTACAGACAAGAACGCAGAGCACAGACAGCATTCCTCCTGTTCTCACCCAGACAGCATTCCTCCTGTTCTCACCCAGACAGCATTCCTCCTGTTCTCACCCAGACAGCATTCATCCTGTTCTCACCCAGACAGCATTCATCCTGTTCTCACCCAGACAGCATTCATCCTGTTCTCACCCAGACAGCATTCCTCCTGTTCTCACCCAGACAGCATTCTTCCTGTTCTCACCCAGACAGCATTCCTCCTGTTCTCACCCAGACAAAATTCCTCCTGTTCTCACCCAGAGAGCATTCCTCCTGTTCTCACCCAGACAGCATTCCTCCTGTTCTCACCCAGACAACATTCCTCCTGGTCTCACCCAGACAGCATTCCTCCTGTTCTCACCCAGACAGCATTCCTCCTGTTCTCACCCAGACAGCATTCCTCCTGTTCTCACCCAGACAGCATTCCTCCTGTTCTCACCCAGACAGCATTCCTCCTGTTCTCACCCAGACAGCATTCCTCCTGTTCTCACCCAGACAGCATTCCTCCTGTTCTCACCCAGACAGCACTCTTGACTCTCTCTGCCATTCTAGGTAAGAAGTAGTATTTCACTTAGTTTGATGGAGTTTGAAACTTTAAAAGACCAAAGACCCTACATGTCAATGGACCGACCGAGACCGACCTAGACTGACCGAGACCGGCCGAGACCGACCTCGGTCTATGTATAAACATCACAATATCTTGTTAAATAAGAAATTCAACACGTTTTGATTGGTTTAAACACAAAGTGATTCATAGCACACAAGATGAAAAGACATTCAACATGATCAGCAAGCGTGAACCAGCACATACAGAATGAAAGAGAGGCAAGCCAACCAAGCCATACAATACATCTATAGATGAGATATCCAACAAAATAAAATAATGGCTTAGTTTGTAGGCCTACACTGCAGAGTTCTAGCTTCATTACCAGTTTGTAGGGCTACACTGCAGAGTTCTAGCTTCATTACCAGTTTGTAGGCCTACACTGCAGAGTTCTAGCTTCATTACCAGTTTGTAGGCCTACACTACAGAGTTCTAGCTTCATTACCAGTTTGTAGGGCTACACTGCAGAGTTCTAGCTTCATTACCTTTTTGTAGGGCTACACTGCAGAGTTCTAGCTTCATTACCAGTTTGTAGGCCTACACTGCAGAGTTCTAGCTTCATTACCAGTTTGTAGGCCTACACTGCAGAGTTCTAGCTTCATTAACAGTTTGTAGGCCTACACTGCAGAGTTCTAGCTTCATTACCAGTTTGTAGGCCTACACTGCAGAGTTCTAGCTTCATTACCAGTTTGTAGGGCTACACTGCAGAGTTCTAGCTTCATTACCTTTTTGTAGGGCTACACTGCAGAGTTCTAGCTTCATTACCAGTTTGTAGGCCTACACTGCAGAGTTCTAGCTTCATTACCAGTTTGTAGGCCTACACTGCAGAGTTCTAGCTTCATTAACAGTTTGTAGGCCTACACTGCAGAGTTCTAGCTTCATTACCAGTTTGTAGGCCTACACTGCAGAGTTCTAGCTTCATTACCAGTTTGTAGGCCTACACTGCAGAGTTCTAGCTTCATTACCAGTTTGTAGGGCTACACTGCAGATTTCTAGCTTCAAAATCAATACCAGACTCTCTGAACTTTAAAAATGCATGATTTTCTCCTAAAGCGCTCAGACATCCATATAGCTTCCTCCTTAACCTTCTCCTACAGCGCTCAGACATCCATATAGCTTCCTTCATAACCTTCTCCTACAGCGCTCAGACATCCATATAGTTTCCTCCTTAACCTTCTCCTACAGCGCTCAGACATCCATATAGCTTCCTCCTTAACCTTCTCCTACAGCGCTCAGACATCCACATAGCTTCCTTCATAAACAGTAGTAGGAGACAAGCAACCATTTCGAAGACAACCATCTAGTCTGCGACCGAAATGACACCCTCCTCCCTATTTAGTGCACTCCCTTTGACCAGAGCCCTATGGGCCCCAGTGAAAGCTAGTGCACTATATAGAGAATAGGGTGCCAATTGGGACACCTAGTAGTCATATCCTCTTCACTATTAATGATTCACAAAGTCAGCAGCAGCTATGCATTATTAACCAGCTACATCTCAGACTACGGTCGAGTGAAACGGAACCCCCTCCCCCTAACATTCCATCCAGTGAGCTGTTAACCCAACATCCCCCCGTAGATAGACAGTAGGAAGGCAACGTCATCGTCACCCTGCTTTAGAAACACTACCTGTCCTAGACAGGTTAATTAACATCCCCCGTAGATAGACAGTAGGAAGGCAACGTCATCGTCACCCTGCTTTAGAAACACTACCTGTCCTAGACAGGTTAATTAACATCCCCCCGTAGATAGACAGTAGGAAGACAACGTCACCCTGCTTTAGAAACACTACCTGTCCCAGACAGGTTAATTAACATTCCCCCGTAGATAGACAGTAGGAACACAACGTCACCCTGCTTTAGAAACACTACCTGTCCTAGACAGGTTAACTAACATCCCCCGTAGATAGACAGTAGGAAGACAACGTCACCCTGCTTTAGAAACACTACCTGTCCTAGACAGGTTTTAACCCAACATCCCCCCGTAGATAGACAGTAGGAACACAACGTCAACCTGCTTTAGAAACACTACCTGTCCTAGACAGGTTAACCCAACATCCCCCCGTAGATAGACAGTAGGAAGACAACGTCACCGTAACCCTGCTTTAGAAACACTACCTGTCCCAGACAGGTTAATTAACATCCCCCGTAGATAGACAGTAGGAAGACAACGTCACTGTAACCCTGCTTTAGAAACACTACCTGTCCTAGACAGGTTAACCCAACATCCCCCCGTAGATAGACAGTAGGAAGACAACGTCACCCTGCTTCAGAAACACTACCTGTCCTAGACAGGTTAATTAACATCCCCCGTAGATAGACAGTAGGAAGACAACGTCACTGTAACCCTGCTTTAGAAACACTACCTGTCCTAGACAGGTTAATTAACATTCCCCCGTAGATAGACAGTAGGAAGACAACGTCACCGTAACCCTGCTTTAGAAACACTACCTGTCCTAGACAGGTTAATTAACATTCCCCCGTAGATAGACAGTAGGAAGACAACGTCACTGTAACCCTGCTTTAGAAACACTACCTGTCCTAGACAGGTTAACCCAAAATCCCCCCGTAGATAGACAGTAGGAAGACAACGTCACTGTAACCCTGCTTTAGAAACACTACCTGTCCTAGACAGGTTAACCCAAAATCCCCCCGTAGATAGACAGTAGGAAGACAACGTCACCCTGCTTCAGAAACACTACCTGTCCTAGACAGGTTAATTAACATTCCCCCGTAGATAGACAGTAGGAAGACAACGTCACCGGAACCCTGCTTTAGAAACACTACCTGTCCTAGACAGGTTAATTAACATTCCCCCGTAGATAGACAGTAGGAAGACAACGTCACCCTGCTTCAGAAACACTACCTGTCCCAGACAGGTTAATTAACATTCCCCCGTAGATAGACAGTAGGAAGACAACGTCACCCTGCTTTAGAAACACTACCTGTCCCAGACAGGTTAATTAACATTCCCCCGTAGATAGACAGTAGGAAGACAACGTCACCGTAACCCTGCTTTAGAAACACTACCTGTCCTAGACAGGTTAATTAACATTCCCCCGTAGATAGACAGTAGGAAGACAACGTCACCCTGCTTTAGAAACACTACCTGTCCCAGACAGGTTAATTAACATTCCCCCGTAGATAGACAGTAGGAAGACAACGTCACCCTGCTTTAGAAACACTACCTGTCCTAGACAGGTTAATTAACATTCCCCCGTAGATAGACAGTAGGAAGACAACGTCACCCTGCTTTAGAAACACTACCTGTCCTAGACAGGTTAATTAACATCCCCCGTAGATAGACAGTAGGAACACAACGTCACCCTGCTTTAGAAACACTACCTGTCCTAGACAGGTTAATTAACATCCCCCCGTAGATAGACAGTAGGAAGACAACGTCACCCTGCTTTAGAAACAATACCTGTCCTAGACAGGTTAACCCAACATCCCCCGTGGATAGACAGTAGGAACACAACGTCACCGTAACCCTGCTTTAGAAACACTACCTGTCCTAGACAGGTTAATTAACATCCCCCCGTAGATAGACAGTAGGAAGACAACGTCACTGTAACCCTGCTTTAGAAACACTACCTGTCCTAGACAGGTTAATTAACATTCCCCCGTAGATAGACAGTAGGAAGACAACGTCACCCTGCTTTAGAAACACTACCTGTCCCAGACAGGTTAATTAACATTCCCCCGTAGATAGACAGTAGGAAGACAACGTCACCGTAACCCTGCTTTAGAAACACTACCTGTCCTAGACAGGTTAATTAACATCCCCCGTAGATAGACAGTAGGAAGACAACGTCACCCTGCTTCAGAAACACTACCTCGTTCCTACATAATGTATGATGTGCACTGTAATAGATAATGCATCGGCACTAATGTATAATGTACACTATAATAGATAATGCATCGGCACTACATCTTAGGCATCAGCACCAATGCGAAATCGGTGCCCCGCGTCATTATTCTGAGACGGAAGTAGAGAAGGAGACAATAGAGACATAATGAAATGAAAAGGGATGTGGGAAGGAAGGAAAAAAAACACTTACCGCAAACAGAGATCCCTGATAGACACATGCTCCTGTGGGAGTGAGGAGAAAACCAACCAAGTTAACATAAAGTTCAAAGGTCATTCTAGTACAATTACAAGTATGCACTTAAGGTCTTCTACCTACAGTTGAAGTCGGAAGTTTACATACACTTATGTTGGAGTCATTAAAACTCATTTTTCAACCACTCCACAAATGTCTTGTTAACAAACTATAGTTTTGGTAAGTCGTTTAGTACATCTACGTTGTGAATGAAACAAGTAATTTAAAAAAAATAGTTTACAGACAGATTGTTTCACTTACAATTCAGTGTATCACAATTCCAGTGGGTCAGAAGTTTTCATGCACTAAGTTGACTGTGCCTTTAAACAGCTTGGAAAATTACAGAAAATGATGTCATGGCTTTAGAAGCTTCTGATAGGCTAATGGACATCTTTTGAGTCAATTGGAGGCGTACCTGTGGATGTATTTTAAGGTCTACCTTCAAACTCAGTACCTCTTTGGGAAAATCATAAGAAATCAGCCAAGACCTCAGAAAAAAAAATTGTAGACCTCCACAAGTCAGGTTCATCCTTGGAAAACAATTTCCAAACGCCTGAAGGTACGATGTTCATCTGTACAAAAAAATAGTACACAAGTATAAACACCATGGGACCACGCAGCTGTCCTACCGCTCAGGAAGGAGACGCGTTCTGTCTCCTAGAGATGAACGTACTTTGGTGCGAAAAGTGCATATCAATCCCAGAACAACAGAAAAGGACCTTGTGAAGATGCTGGAGGAAACAGGTACAAAAGTATCTATATCCACAGTAAAACGAGTCCTATATCGACATAACCTGAAAGCCCACTCAGCAAGGAAGAAGCCACTGCTCCAAAACCGCCATAGAAAAGACAGACTACAGATTGCAACTGCACATGGGGACAAAGATCGTACTTTTTGGAGAAATGTCCTCTGGTCTGATGAAACAAAAATAGAACTGTTTGGCCTTAATGAGGAAGAAGGGGGAGGCTTGCAAGCCAAAGAACACCATCCCAACCATGAAGCATGAGGGTGGCAGCATCATGTTGTGGGGGTGCTTTGCTGCAGAAGTGACTGGTTCACTTCACAAAATAGATGGCATCCTGAGGAAGGGAAATGATGTGGATATATTGAAGCAACATCTCAAGACATCAGTCAGGAAGTTAAAGCTTGGTCATAAATGGGTCTTCCAAATGGACAATGACCCCAAGCATACTGCCAAAGTTGGGGCAAAATGGCTTGGAATGGCCATTACAAAGCCCTGACCTCAACCCTATAGAAAATGTGTGGGCAGAACTGAAAAAGCGAGTGCGAGCAAGGAGGCCTACAAACCTGACTCAGTTACACCAGCTCTGTCAGGAGGAATGGGCCAAAAATTCACCCAACTTATTGTGGGAAGCCTGTGGAAGGCTACCTGAAACGTTTGACCCAAGTTAAACAATGTAAAGGCAATGCTACCAAATACTAATTAAGTGTATGTAAACTTCTGACCCACTGGGAATGTGATGAAAGAAATAAAAGCTGAAAGAAATCATTCTCTCTACTATTATTCTGACATCACACATTCTTAAAATAAAGTGGTGATCCTAACTGACCTAAGACAGGGAATTTTTACGAGGATTAAATGTCAGAAATTGTGAAAAAACTGAGTTTAAATGTAGTTGGCTGAGGTGTATGTAAACTTCCGACTTCAACTGTACATCAATATGACACTAGGTAAATGGTCCTACAGCACGTGTCCCCACCGGAGTCAGTGAGATGAACTTACTCTGAATTTCACAGTAGGTTGTAGCCATTAAAAAAAAAGTCAGCTGTGATTTAAACAATGGAGTGGCCATATAATTATCCTTGCTCAATTGGAAGAGTTAATTGTTGAGAAAAAACAAACTATTGTTGCTGTGGCTGTGTGTGCACACGCTTCAATACCTCTGGAACTGGGGCTGACCCAAAATGACTCAGGAAATCTGATCTTGGGAAAGTGTCACTCATGAGAGTTGAACAGACTTCACACTGTCACAACACTGGAAGTGAACAACGGTGGTGTAGATGTGACCAACCATCTGTCGTCTGTCGACACATACAGTGCTTTCTGTTTGTGTATACAGTTGACTATAGAATACTATAGTACTTACTACAGTGCCTTCGGAAAGTATTCAGACCCCTTGAATTGTTCCACATTTTATGACGTTACAGCCTGATACTAATTTGTTTAAATATATTTTTTTTTAAATCTTTCATCAATCTACACACTGCCATATTAGTGTTGTTTTAATGGGGCTGCCATATTAGTGCTGTTTTAATGGGGCTGCCATATTAGTGCTGTTTTAATGGGGCTGCCATATTAGTGCTGTTTTAATGGGGCTGCCATATTAGTGCTGTTTTAATGGGGCTGCCATATTAGTGCTGTTTTAATGGGGCTGCCATATTAGTGCTGTTTTAATGGGGCTGCCATATTAGTGCTGTTTTAATGGGGCTGCCATATTAGTGCTGTTTTAATGGGGCTGCCATATTAGTGCTGTTTTAATGGGGCTGCCATATTAGTGCTGTTTTAATGGGGCTGCCATATTAGTGTTGTTTTAATGGGGCTGCCATATTAGTGTTGTTTTAATGGGGCTGCCATAGTAGTGCTGTTTTAATGGGGCTGCCATATTAGTGTTGTTTTAATGGGGCTGCCATATTAGTGTTGTTTTAATGGGGCTGCCATAGTAGTGTTGTTTTAATGGGGCTGCCATATTAGTGTTGTTTTGAAGGGGTTGCCATAGTAGTGTTGTTTTAATGGGGCTGCCAAATTAGTGTTGTTTTAATGGGGCTGCCATATTAGTGTTGTTTTGAAGGGGTTGCCATAGTTGTACAGCACCCCTGACTAAGACTACCTTAGTCCACTGAGCTAGGCATTCCTTAAGATTTTAGGTCTCAAGTAAAGTTACCGAAAATAAACCTCTTCAAATTGATTATGGCAGCCCCCTCTACAAATATTTTTGGCTGTTATAATGTATTATAAATTCTATTGTTAAGCCTCACACATGCTTATAACAGGTAACAAAACACACCTGCAGGCTGTCAGTAAAGTGTGATAGCCACAGGTCTCTCTGTGGAGTCACAGGTCTCTCTGTGGAGTCACAGGTCTCTCTGTGGAGCCACAGGTCTCTCTGTGGAGCCACAGGTCTCTCTGTGGAGGCACAGGTCTCTGTGGAGCCACAGGTCTCTCTGTGGAGCCACGGGTCTCTCTGTGATAGTCACAGGTCTCTCTGTGATAGTCACAGGTCTCTCTGTGGAGCCACAGGTCTCTCTGTGGAGCCACAGGTCTCTCTCATTTATTGAATTCAAGTCTGACCGAGTCGCCCTGTGGGAGAGGGCACCAAATCCACAGCGAAGCCTTATTGCCGTATGCTCCTGCAGAGACGTCTTACTGTGGCCCCACATTTCAATATCAGATGGTGGGGGTTATAATGCAATGTTTCCTAATTCATTTGACTGAACCTTGATAGAATACGCATTTCAATGACAAGGTAAAAGCCTAGGGTTATTATATTTGGGTTATAGTAAAGCAAGTTTATTTAGGGCATGGTTGTGAGTGACTCCCTGTGGGGCATTTGATCAATTCAATCTGAATCGGACAGATTGCAGATTAGAATGTGATTATAATGTCTGAGCAGTAATTACGAGTCATTCAGATGCTGATTCTGAAATGGGACATTTCTTCCTACAGGGAAAAGATAGCAAAGGAGCCAACTGGTTTAGATTATTAGACTGAGTGGTTCATACCTGTGTAATAACAGATATAGCCTATTCTTTAATGTAATAACGCCTTGAGTTATATTTCTGTTTTAGAATGTCAGAACTAAATTGCCCAACCAGATAGAATGTTTGATGCAGAAAATATATATTTTTTAGCATCAACACAGTCAAATAGACTACATTTTGGCAACTTTGCGCAATCAACTAAATTATAAAGAATAGACCCATAGCCTATAACATTTTTGTAGACATACTAGATATGTTATTTCCATAATCAATTAATATATTGTTAATTCGCTTGACTTAAGAGCCAAAATACCCACCTTGTATTCCTGGAGTGGCGGTGAGAATTCCAGCCAAAGCGGCTACGAAGATCCATCCTAAACCCATGTTCACCGCATGCATACAAGACATTAAATCCAACGGTGCTGAATGCAGTATCTTTCTAGATCAAATCACACCGATTCTCAAATATAATTATTGGTTCCCCGAAGTTCCAGATAAACAACAACACCGGGAAAAGTAGGCAGTGTATGTTTGACCTGGCTAGAGAATAGTTCGCATGTTGAGCTACGCGTAAAGACAGCGGGTAGGACCAACCGGGACCGTCTCTCCCTCTCTGATAAACGGTGCGTGTCTGGACTCTGGAGAAAAGGGAATGCCGACCCAACTGTTCGCGTTCGGCGAAACTTCAAGACAAAAAAAAACGCAGGTGTCATCGACCGTGGATTTAAAAGCGGTACACCATGACGACCGGGGCGAAAATCCCTCTGGAAACCATATAATTATCCAGTGACCTCCGCTGCGCAAGAAGCGGGCCGACGCGGTAAAGTTACTTGCTATACAGCCTCTCCTCTCTCCAAACTGACTCACTCCACCGGGAGGATAAAACGCAGTAGGGATAGAAATGTATGATGTGCGGTCTGCTCACAATGAATACAAGATAGGGCGATGCATATGCCCCCATTTGAAAACGACAGCTAGTTTACATATCTCTCATTCCTATAACGTCATGCTTGAACGGGCCCGATATGATATGCTACTACCATAATGTTATTACGAGTTCAAATTAAATCAAATCACATTTTATTAGTCACATGGTTAGCAGATGTTAATGCGAGTGTAGCGAAATGCTTGTGCTTCTAGTTCAGACAATGCAGTAATATCTAAAAAGTAATCTAACCTAAGGATTTCACAACAACTACCTAACACACAAGTGTAAAGGAATGAATAAGAATATGTACATAAAACATATATGAATGAGTGATGGCCGAACGGCAAAGGCAAGATGCAGTAGATGGTATAGAGTACAGTATATACATATGAAATGAGTAATGTAGGGTATGTAAACATGATATAAAGTGGCATTGTTTAAAGTGGCTAGTGATACATTTATTACATCAAGATGGCAAGATGCAGTAGATGGTATAGAGTACAGTATATACATATGAGATGAGTAATGTAGGGTATGTAAACATGATATAAAGTGGCATTGTTTAAAGTGGCTAGTGATACACTTATTACATCAATTTTGACCACTGTGACCACAAATGACCACTGTGGTCAATCTCAGTCTATTCAGAGAGCGCGCTCTAAAGCCAGTCTGAGTTGAGATTCCTGGGGGGGGGGGGGGGGGGCGCAACCTAATATTCAATCAACGGCAAAACGCTTTTTTGTCCCCAGCCATTTGAAGCCAAGAAAATAAATCCAAATGACTCGTGGACTTTTCCATTTGAAAACAACATTTGCCACCTCTGCCCCATGCATGCGTGAGATCCTCAGCGTTCTCTCCAAGTGAAAGTCGGCTCTGTGCATCGCTGCGGGAAGGGGAACTGAAACAATCATACGTTTTTTTAATAAATATGATTATTTTCACAAACAGCAGTGCACTTGGCCTTTCATAGTTCAGTATTAGAGGACCGATATAGCCATTTGTAGCAGGGCACCCCCAAACATCTTCCCCGTGGCTATGGCTATCTGCAACGGAAAATGCTATTAAACGAAGCCATTTAGATTGGGATTGGCGTTCTATCCAAATGCATCACCATAAATGTGATGTGAACTACTGTCTATCCAAATGCATCAACCTAAAAGTGATCTGAACGACTGTCTATCCAAATGCATCAACCTAAAAGTGATCTGAACGACTGTCTATCCAAATGCATCAACCTAAAAGTGATCTGAACGACTGTCTATCTAAAAGCCAATCATTGTGAATCCACGTGTTTATTTATTCATTCACCTTGATGGACTGATTACATCCAGACAGCTGATATTTAAGTGAGGCTCAGACTTGAACAGACCATAATAATCGTTGTCCTGTTAATACATGATGATACTGCCATCTGGTGTTACAAAAGAGGAACTGCATTCAGTCAGTGTATCGTTCCCTGGCCTATACAATATTCTATTAATAGCAATTAAATTTATAATGTTAGTTATTGAGCAGAAGCTCTTATCCAGTAGTCTCCTTCAGCCATCCTTTACCCACAATATCACATTCCATACCAGGGAACATTATCTAGTGGTCTCCTTCAGCCATCCTTTACCCACAAGAACACATTCCATACCAGGGAACATTATCTAGTGGTCTCCTTCAGCCATCCTTTACCCACAAGAACACATTCCATACCAGGGAACATTATCTAGTGGTCTCCTTCAGCCATGCTTTACTCACAAGAACACATTCCATACCAGGGAACATATTATCCAGAGTGATTTAAAAGTCAATTCTAAATATGAAAATGTCCACAAGACAGTCAGTAAACCATAATAATCATCATATTTTATTCAATACAATATACACAGTCAGTAAAACATCAAATCACAAGGAACACTTCAAGCATCCTTATTCGTTGGGGTTTTCAGTACGAGTTCTTCACTCTTAAAGAGCAGGGCTTCACTCGACTGACTACTGACGATCGCTCGCTCTACGAAATGTCCTG